>NC_060278.1:16407828-16558662 GCF_021613505.1 Equus quagga
CCCATCGCATCCCATCCCATCCCATCGCATCCCATCCCATCCCATTGCATCCCATTGCATCCCATCGCATCCCATCACATCCCATCCCATCCCATCCCAACCCATCCTATCCCATCCCATCCCATCCCATCGCATCTCACCCCATCCCATCCCAGGGCAGTAGCCGTCATAAGACTTTGAGCACACTTTCTCTCTAGGTGGTGCAGTGCCATGATTCCTAGGGAGTCAGGGGCTGGAGAGGTTGAGAATTGGCCACCTGAGTTACAGCACTGCCCTGGAAATAGATATAGCCTACAATTCTAATCAAAGGCCTAGATTAATGATTTTCAGACATTTAGCAGAACCAGTTTTTCAAATGCAACCTTATATAAAATACTAAGTCCTAAGCAAACAAAAATTGTGTTGATCTGGTTGAAGTAGGAATTGGGGCATCCAGAGACTCCAATTCAGCCTCCCCTTTCCACCTTCCCCACCCTTGGAAGTTTTCACAGTAGCTCTTGAAGCAGCTTTGTAGGTTTCCAAATTGACTATTTGAAAAACAAACAGTAGTTGGTTTTAAGAAGGCAACTTCCATTCTGGCAATAGGTTTGTCCATTCTGGGTGTGAAATCCAACTGAAGTTATCTGGAATTCCCAAACATGCCTATTTATTACATGTCTGCCTACGAATGCCTACAAATTCCAAATACTCCCTTTAGTCTTTTCTGACCTTCAACACCTTAGATAACACGAAATTTTCCTTCACCTGCGGCCCCATCGCACTTTATTACAGTCTATTATACCACTTTGCAACATGGCGCCCGAGCTGGGCTCATGTGACTCAAATGAGTCCTGCAGGGGAGACTGGGTGCTCACACCCTAACTGTGGACTTCCTTATGTGTCTGTCTGCATTCACTTGTTTATATGAGGGTTAAGGAATCTAGGCGGGGGCAGGGAGGGGAATCTAACAATGATCATGATTTGGGATTCAGATAATAAAGGTAAGGCTGATGTAAGGAGAAACTAGGAGAGCCCAAGGATAAAAGCCACATCTAAAGAAGGATTCTAGCTCTACCAGAATTAGCCACAAGATCCAGTGGTGGGAGGGTAAATGGTGGTTTCCAGTGGAGTAGAATGGCCATTACTTGAAATCATTAAAGCCCAGCTGATCTGTTAGTACATATACGTTCTGGAAATAAAAGGCTTGTGTTTCCTAATGAAAATAGCTATTCTGTTACTCTGTTCAGGACCTCTCTAGAAAAGTAGAACTCAGTGGAGTGAAGTCCATATTCCAAATGGCAGAAGAAAGGCCATCAGTGTAAAGCATCAGCAGAACATCAAACAATATCCCACAGCTAGGTAACAGTGGTACAAAGAGTGTTGAGAACAGAGTCTAGCAGGAGTGGTGGGAAATAGCATGCCAAGTTGTTCATGCATGAGAATGAGGATGGAGAGGAAAGCAGCAGCACTGGGACATTCAACAGTCTGGACCAACAAATGAGACCACAGGAGACCCACCTTGGGTCTGGTTTAAAAATGGGAGAGAGAGGGAGAGGCGGGACCAAGATGGCAGAGTGAGTGGTCTTCTTTGTCTCTCACTCTTTGAATCTACAACTAACTGGACATTCACTGATTAACAAAAGATATCCAGATAGCATCTCAAGACGCCTACGAGACTTACGCTGCTATACATCGGAAGGCGGACGGACTTCCCCCTGGAAGGAGGTGGAAATAGGTGAAAACTCTCTGACCCCCAACCCCTGACCCCCAGACAGCCTAGTACCTGCAAGAGGCTCTCTTCCAGTAGACTCCCCCATAGCATTGCCACACACCAAGGGCAGGAGAGTGCACTCACCAGTGGAGCGACGGTGGAAACAGGTGACAACAGCGATTACATCTAAGCCCAGGGGGAATCTCCAGGGTCTCCCACCCACCAGCAGGGAAGGCCTCTGCTCGCCATTAGCAGGGAGGCCCTTCCCAGAAACCAGAACAAAGGGAAGCTCCCAGTGAGTGGATTCCCCGGCTCGGCACCAGTCCACCAGCTGCTGCTGGGCCCATGGTCTCCGGCCACACACGGGTCAGTACAGGGGGTGCCCGGACTTCCCATGGACGTGCCTGGGGACTGGGTTGGAGCTCCAATGCCTGGTTCTGCAGCCCAGGGGGAGGCTCCAGGATCCCGCACCCCCCTGGCAGGAAAGCCTCTGCTCGCCATTAAGAGGGAGGCCCTTCCCAGAAACCAGAACAAAGGGAAGCTCCCAGCGAGTGGATTCCCTGGCCCAGCACCAGCCTGCCAGCTGCTGCTGGGCCCATGGTCTCTGGCCATGCACAGGTCAGTGCAGGGGTGCCCGGACTTCCCGTGGACATGCTTGGGGACTGGGTGGAGCTCCAACACCTGGCTCTGCAGCCCAGGGGGGTGCTCCAGGGTCCCGCAGCCCCCCAGCAGGGAGGGCCTCTGTTCGCCATTGGCAGGGAGGTACCACCCAGCATTCAGAACACCAAGAAGCTCCCTAGAGCAGAATTCCCCACAAGGCAGCAGCTTACAAGCCACCACCAGGCCCACAGACTCTGGCCATGTCCCAGACAAGGCAAGGGGCTCCCAGAGATCCCATGAGAGTGGAGTGGGGCAGAGTGGAGCTCCAGAGAAACGGCTATGTAGCCCAGGGGGAACTCCAGGTTCCTACAGCAGCCTCAGCGAAAGCCTCTGCACAGCACTAGTGGAGAGATCCCGACTGGCAATCGCAAGGCAGGAAGGCCCTGGGGCAAAAGTAGCACAGCTAGGTGAGCTAATGACAGACTGCAGAAGATACTCATAGCTCTGCTGGGACCTATCCAAGTGTGATCTTGTGGGCTCTGTTAGGGACAAACCGGCAATTATAGGTGATCCTGCTCCAGGCTGCTGGGAAAGCCGACAACACCGCTGCAGACCACAAGGAGGGAGCACGTCTAAGTGGGCTGCAACAGTAGGCACCAGCAGCCTGAGGGACCCCACAGGACCACTGTGACTACGAGGAGGGGTCCAGGTCCAGTCAGTAACAGCTGACAGGGTTCCTGGTTGGTGCAGTCTAAACAGCTGCCCCCACACACACACCAGTCGCAACAAGTGGAAGCAGCGACTAAACCCTATCTCTATGTGGAGGCACAAATCCACGTCATCAAGCAGTATGAAAAAATACATTAAATCTCCAGAACAGAAGGAAAATGATAAGCACCCAGAAAACAATCCCAAAGACAATGAAAGCCATAACCTAAATGACGATGATTTCAAAACTGCCATTATTAAAAAACTCAACGAGTTAAAAGAGAATTCAGATAGACAACTCAATGAGTTCAGGAGCTACATCACTAAAGAGCTTGACACTATAAAGAAGAACCAATTAGAAATACTGGAGATGAAGAACACAATGGAGGAGATTAAGAAAAATCTGGACTCTCTGAACAGTAGGGTTGATAATATGGAGGACAGAATTAGCAATTTGGAGGATAGGAATATAGAAATGCTGCAGAGGAGGAGAGAGAACTGACTAAAAAGAAATGAAGAAACTCTCTGAGAATTATCCAACTCAATTAGGAGATGCAACATAAGGATTATAGGTATACCAGAGGGAGAAGAGAAGGAGAAGGGGGCAGAAGGCTTGCTCAAAGAAATAATAGCTGAGAACTTTCCAAACTTGGGAAGAGAGATGGAACTTCATGTGACATAAGCCAATAGATCTCCAAACTTTATTAATGCAAGAAGACCAATCCCAAGGCATATAGTAGTGAAACTAGCAAAAGCCAATGACAAAGAGAAAATACTAAGGGCAGCCAGGCAGAAGAAAATAACTTACGAAGGAAACTCCACAAGGCTATCAGCAGATTTATCAGGAGAGACCTTACAGGCTAGAAGAGATTGGAATGAAATATTCAAAACTCTGAAGGACAAAAACCTGCAGCCAAGAATACTCTACCCAGCAAAAATATCCTTCAAATATGATGGAGAAAGTAAAACTTTCCCAGATAAACAAAAGTTAAGGGAATTCATCGCCACAAAACCTCCTCTTCAAGAAATGCTCAGGAAGAACCTCATTCCTGAAAAATCAATAAAAGGAAAGGGGTTACAAAATCCAGAACAAAGGAGATAAGCAGAAGGACAATAACACAAAGTAACAGCTCTCCATCAGGACAGGTTAGCAAAAGTTAAATAAAACATTAAAGATAAATGGAACGGAAACACCAAGAATAAATAAAACCTAGTCATTTTAACCACAAACTCACAACACAAAAAAGAAGAAGAGAAAAAAAATCTGACAATAACAACTTAGAAGGGGAAGAGAAAAGCGATGGAATGTTTTAATTTAAGGAAATAAGAGGCTATTGGAAAGAGGAGTATCTCATCTACGAAATGTGTTATACAAACCACCTGGTAACCACTAAACAAATACCAAGAATAAAGAAACAAATTACAAATAAGAAGAAAGCCAATACAGAAATTTACCTACTTGAATTAGGAATCCAAAAATCATGTGACGAGAAACAAAGGAAATGCAAAAGAACCGGAAAACAAGCCATAAAATGGCAACAGTAGGCCCCCACGTTTCAATAATCACTCTAAATGTAAATGGATTGAAGTCTCCAATCAAAAGGCACAGAGTGGCAGGATGGATCAAAGAACAAGATCCAACAATATGCTGCCTCCAGGAAACACAGCTCAGCCCCAAAGACAAACACAGACTCAGAGTGAAGGGATGGAAGACAATACTCCAAGCTAATAATGAACAAAAGAAAGCAGGTGTTGCCATACTTATATCAGATAAAGTAGACTTCAAAGCAAAACAGATAAAGAAAAACAAAGAGGGGCAGTATATAATGATAAAAGGGATGCTCCACCAAGATGACATAACACTTATAAATATATAGGCACCTAACACAGGAGCACCAAAATTCGTAAAGAAACTATTAACAAAACTAAAAGGAGACATCAACAGCAATACAATAATAGTAGGGGACCTCAACACCCCATTAACACCAATGGACAGATCATCCAGACAGAAAATCAACAAGGAAATTATAGAATTAAGTGAAAAATTAGAACAGATGGACCTAATAGATATATATAGGACACTTCATCCAAAAACAGCAGGTTACACATTCTTCTCAAGCATGCATGGAACATTCTCAAGGATAGACCATATCTTGGGAAACAAAGCAAGCATCAATAAGTTCAAGAGGGTTGAAATAATATCAAGCATCTTTTCTGATCATAATGCTATGAAACTAGAAATCAACTACAAGAATAAAGCTGGGAAAGGGGCAAAAATGTGGAGACAAAACAACATGCTACTGAACAACCAATGGATTATTGAAGAAATTAAAGAAGAAATCAAATATTATCTGGAGACAAATGAAAATGAAAACACACCGTATTAACTTATCTGGGACACAGCAAAGGCAGTCCTAAGAGGGAAATTCATTGCAATACAGGCTCACCTCAATAAGCAAGAAAAATCTTACATAAACAACCTCAAACGACATCTAACGGAATTAGAAAAAGAAGAACAAACAAAGCCCAAAGTCAGTAGAAGGAGGGAAATAATAAAAATTAGAGCAGAAATAAATGATATTGAAACAAAAAAGACAGTAGAAAGGATCAATGAAACAAAGAGTTGGTTCTTTGAAAAAATTAACAAAACCGACAAACCCTTAGCCAGACTCACTAAAAAAAAAAGAGAGAAGTCTCAAATAAATAAAATTAGAAACAAGAGAGGAGAAATCACAACAGGTACCGAAATACAAAGGATCATAAGAGAATACTATGAAAAACTATATGCCAACAAATTGAACAACCTAGAAGAAATGGATAAATTCCTAGACTCATACAGCCTCCCCAAACTGAATCAGGAAGAAATAGAGAATCTGAATAGACCAATCACAAGCAAAGAAATAGAAACAGTAATCAAAAACCTCCCCAAAAATAAGAGTCCAGGACCAGACGGCTTCTCTGGAGAATTCTACCACACATTCAAAGAAGATTTAATACCTATCCTTCTCAAACTATTCCAGAAAATAGAGGAAGATGGAGCACTCCCTAATACATTCTATGAAGCCAACATCACCCTGATCCCCAAACCTGACAAGGACAGCACAAAGAAGGAAAACTACAGACTTAATATCACTGATGAACATAGATGCAAAAATCCTCAACAAAATTTTGGCAAACCGAATACAGCAATACATCAAAAAGATTATATGCCATGATCAAGTGGGATTTATACCAGAGACACAGGGATGGTAATAAAAAAAACACAAAAAAAATGGGAGAGAGAACAATATGGGAGAGGAAGAAAGATGGAGGTCAAGTCATTAATAGGTTGGGACTGAGCTAGCAAAATTCAGAAGAAAATGTTAATGTTTGCTCATCTGTACCCACACACTAGAAAGAGCTGGGCACACGCAGGCTCTTACAATAATAAGAATGCTACGATAATAAGAATATTGTACTCTTATATTATGCTCTCATGATGAGGGCTTGACGTTATTGGGCACCACGTATACCTGTGAGACTGCCATGCCTCAGAGATCTATGTACCAGAAAATATTCCCAAGTGAAACGATGCACTTAGATGTTCTGGCAGGGTAATCACTTGATAAGAAGGTATTTCAACTGTTAATAGGAAGTTAGCAGAAAAGATTCCTTGGTCTGGTGAAGATTGTTTTAGGCATAAGCATATGTCATATACAGAATAACTTTTATCTAAAAATTTAGAAAAGGAAAAGCTGCATAAAGATCAAACTTTGGTAGCTTGGCATTAGGATGGCAGGACAGTGCAAGAGTATTCATAAATCCAAGCACTGTGGATTTCCTTAGTTTCATCTAGTTTAAGGTCAAAACTGCTGCAAACAGACAGATGTATATGCATTTCAAACTATCTGGATAGAGCACAGAACAGAATATATTCTCTTTCCAAACATTGTTGAAATGGAATCAAATTATTCTAATATCTTGTTCATCATCCACCCCTACCTGAGCTCTTTGATTCTGCCATACCTCATGCAGTGAAACCATGCATACTTGCTTTATGTGTTAGGTTCCAGAGGATAAATGAGAATACCGCATGGATTTAAAATTCCCATAATTTATTTCATTAGTATAAATGTTGAAATGAGTATAGGAGACTATTTGAGTTCAAAGTTTGCGTAAAATTAACTGCACGTATAATTAATACTTACAAAGGTATTTTGAGTGAATGCCAGTTTTCTAAAGAGTGACTTTATTAAACAGTGGAGTTATTAAACCAGACATTAACCCTCCTAAGTTTGGGCAGAGAAGAACTCAAGAAAGAGGGTCTTCAACTAAGAAGCAGCAGTTGTACGAGATGTTCTAGATTCTTCCCCCGAGACTCACTTCTTCTTTGGGGTTGTTTCATTTTGATTCTCAATGTCATTATCACTTCTGGATACAGGGAAAATTCCTCTTTAAAAATCCAACTCATCTTTTAAAAACATAAGATGCCAATAACTTATTCCCAAAAATATATGTGTGCATTTTTTTACAGAGGGAGCTTTCACTAAAAACTTGGACAGAAAGTTCACGTGAACATGGAAAATACAGATTCATTAAAGGAAGGCCAATTTCTAAATAGCTTTGTGTCATTAAGGTGTCTAGAGAAGTAGCAACTGGTTTGGCTCCTCAGTTTAAGACAAACACGCTTGGCTCTAGACTGCAGAGGTTACTAACAGGGGAGTGCCTTTTCCTCAACAGATGGCCGCTGGCTGCCGTCATCTCTACCTTGTCACCTGTGTTATACTAAGAAGAACAGCTCCTCTCCCACCCAAGGACAGAGTGCAAACATGAAGCTCACAATCTCAGATTAACTGGTGGCTGCCAACTCAATTTTGCTTTTCGATTTGAGGAGCAAGGGTAACTGGAAGGGTGGTGGCTGATGGTCCATAAATGGTCCTCTGGTGTTTTCCTTCCTGCCGATAGTAGTCATCTCTGTGACTACAAGGCCCTCTCCTATGACACACTCAATATATGCCATCCCCTCCGTTAGGAAGTAACTAGACAAAACCTACTCATTTCATATGAAAAATCTTAGTAATACATACAATAATGATAGCATGCAAATGTTGCAAATTAAACACAGATACTCCCACACGAAATTAAATTTGAGGAAATTGATGACTGACCACATAAAATATTCAATTAACAAAATACTTTTTTTTAAGGCAAACCTATATTTAGTTTTGACTGATGCCTTTGAAGGAATGTGGCATACCTTGGTTTATCAGTGTGATCTTTAGCTTCTTGACAACTCACAATTAAAAACGCATCATTCACGAGGACATAACTGCAGTAGTCATATTAATTCCTGTAGCAAAGGTATCCAAACTAAACTATTTATTTATTTATCTAAACTTAAGGTTTTAAGAGGCCAAAACTACAAATCTAGAATAAATTACTTAGATAATTTTCTTGCTAATTAAACATTTAGTAAACATTAAAGTTTTTGGTATTAAATATTTGGTAACTTCATTCATTTATCAGTGCTATCAAAATGCAAATAAGAAATAAGAACAACTGTCTAGCTATCAAAGTAGGTTTAAAAAATAACTATATTTAGATACCTTCATTTGTGACCTTCTATCTCTAATGTTAGCTCTAAGAAAAGGTATCGTTAAACATATCAACAGACAACACGGTGGCAGAAAGGTGAAAAATATGTCAAACTTTAAAAAATATTTATATTTAAAAGAATACTTACTCTTTTGCTTGCCTCTAAGAGGATATATCCTGAGTTTTTCAATAATATCAACCACGATCAAGGAAGTCACAACCAGAGAGACTGCCAGGTCAGGTAATGTATCAGGTAAAACATCAGCGGAACCATTAATACTCTTTTGAACCTGTTTTCAGAAAGCCATTCAGAAGCATTACATTTTTGTGGTTTCTTGTTCAAAATTCTTTTAATAGTCTGAAAGTGGCACTAAATTAATTATCAATACATTTGCTAAAAGACTAGAAGCTTGGTTTTCAGTCTCTCAGGTGTTCATCCCCACAAGGTTTTGAACTATTTCTAAAGAAGTAATAAAGATTCATACGAATGTAAGAGCTTTCATTTGAAATAGAGCTTGGTAAATGCATGTAAAATATAACAGTAGGCTCCTGGAATGATGGGATGGGGAATTCCTTCCAACCCCGCTGCTAAGCAGAACCTCTGAGAGTCCCAGCTCAAAGAGGTAGGGGGACAAATATTGGAGTTTAGGATCTTTGAAGAAGGGAGAGCCTGGGTAAAGCCAGCTAAGCTTTGGAGTACTTCCTTCATCTAATTAAGGTATCTACAAAGAAATCTATGGAAAGCATCGTGTAAATGGTGATACGTTGAGAATTTCCTTCTGAGATCAGGAACAAGACAAAGGTGCCACCATGACCATTTCTATTCAACATTGTACTAGAGATCCTAGCCAGTGTAATAAGGCAAGAAAAAAACAGTACATGTATTAGAAGAAAGAGAAACAAAATATCATTATTCATAGACAATATGATTGCATGTGGATAAAATTCAATACGTTATTTCTACATATGAACAACAAAAAGAAAATGAGATTTTAAAAAAGATATCTTTCAATTAAACCTCAATCAGAATTCCAAGTTTTTGTGGAAAATGACAAGCTGATTCTAAAATGTATATAGAAATATAAAGGTCAAGACATTACAGAAGAAAAACAAAAAAATATGAAGATTTACTCTTCCACATGTAAAAAGCTGTTATAAGACTACAAGAATTATCATAGTGTGGTGTCAGCACAGGAACAGAAAAGTAGACAATAGGATAGAACAGAACTCAGAAAGAGACCACACATATACACACCTGATTTATAACAAGGGCAGCACTGCAGAGAAATGTGGGAAAACAGACTTTTTAATAAATGGTGCTCAGTCCATTGGATGTTATTTGGGGAAAAAAATAAATAAAACTTGACTCCTTCCTGCACAACATACACAAAAATTAGTTCCAGATGGACTGTGAATCTAAAAGAGAAGGGTAAAACAATATCGGCTGCAAATTATAATATAGGAGAATATCTTCAAGACTTTGAGGTCAGGTTCACAATATATAACATCTTCTCAAGCAAGTTACCAAAAGAACTATCCATAAAGGACAGAAATTGATAAATTGGACTATTTTTAAATTAAGAACTTCTCTTCATGAGAAGAAACCAGAGTATTAAATCACAGAGAGATGATGTCTGTAATGCATATAATTTACAAAGGGCTTGAAATTTGAATATATAAATGTCTTCCCAAATCAATTTTTCCAAAAAAAAGCAACACAATTTACAAAAATGAGCAAGATGAAAAAATGCTCCATCTCAATTATTAGAAAAATGTAATTTAAAACTACAGTGAAATTCAAGACTATACACACCAAGACGGCTAAAATAAAAAGACGTACAATGCAAGCGCTGGTTAGGATGTGGAGCAGCAGGAATGTTCATTCTCTGCTAGTGGAAGTCTAAATGAGTCTATTCTCTTTGGAAAACTGGCATTTTCTATTAAAAGTGAACATCTGAATATGTTATGACCCGTAAATTCCACTCCTGCATATTTAACCAACTAAGATGCTTGCACGTGTGCCCCAAGAGATATATTCAAGGATTCAGCAGCATTACTTGTAATAGTAAAAATTGGAAACAACTGAAATGGCCATCAAAGGGAGAGCTGATAAATAAATTGTGATATATTCATAAAATGAAATACCCTACCAGAATGAAAATGAAGGGAATGCAGTTGTCACAAAAAACATGAATGAACCACACTTTTGAATAAAAGAAGTCAGACACAAACTAGACAGACAGATAGAGACATATTATATATCATTTCATTTCCCTTTACAAAAGGTTCAAAAACAGATGAACCAATCTGTGGTCCTAGAAGACAAGGGAGAAGTTACCTTTGGGAAGGAAGGAAAGGCAGTCATTGCACAGAGTATGAGGACGGCTTTTAGGGAGCTGGCGAAGTTCTGTTCTTTGACCTGAAGTGTTAACATAGGGATTTGCTCGGTGGTCTTCCATTCATATTGTATATTTTATGTTTTGTGTACTTCTCTGTTTCTGTGTTATACTTCAGCAAAAAATTAAACTAAATTAAATTTTAAAAATATGCAACAGAGGGTGAGACATAATGGAAAAGAACCAAAAAGGGCGATCAAACTACAGATACACCAATATTTTATGAGTAGTCTTCCTTAAAGGTTGTAAACTGAATTTTTAAGGCTCTTGGGAACCTCCAAGAACTTTATAAGGTATTTGTGGAGAGGGAAGAGAAAATGATACATCTAGATGAAAATATTCATGTACTGCCGCTTGATACAAAGCACACATGTGTGGCCTTCTGAGCTTATGCTATGTCTTCATATATTGTCCTAATGTAGCACCTAGGACGTATTCTAACAATTATGTCGTTTCTTTCTTTTTTTTCTTTGGCGAGGAAGATTGGCCCTGAGCTAACACCCATGCCAATCTTCCTCTATTTTGTATGTTGGATGCTGTCACAGCATGGCTTGATAAGCAGGGTGTAGGGCCGTGCCTGGGATCCAAACCCACGAACCGTTGGTTGCCAAAGTGGAGTGCATGAACTTAACCACTACGCCACCAAGGCGGCCCCTGACAATTAGGTAATTTCTAGTGATATCTTATATTATCTCACACTCACCTCTCTCACAACACTTATCATACTTGTTCTAAATGACTGTTTATTTTTCTGTCTACTGTCAATAAATAACTACTGAAGGCCCTAAATTTCCTGAGCACTCTATCCCCAGTACCTGCTCCCTATCCACGGTACCTAGCATATAACATGATCTTAGTGAATAGCTCCTCAACACAGAAAAGAAATATCACAAAGTAACTCAAGTTGTGCACTTGGGAGAAGTGAAAATTACATCTTTCACAGGATCTTGCAAATTAATAAGATTAGTAGGGCATTCTTCTTTGAACTTCTTGGATAATAAAGTTTTTACAGCCTGAAAGTTCTGCCTATATTATTCCTGTCCTTCAGATGTCCACCCACCAGAGTCCTTTTGAAGCTACAGTTACTTGAAACATAAATTCAAAGTTATTTTCAAATAAATACCATGTGCAAATTATTTGTCAAAGGATATATTATCAAAGGTCTTAAAGTGGAATGGTTGCTCCCTAGGATATTGTTCTATTCCATTTAGAACTAAGGACACTCATGAATAACATCAGGATAGAAGAAACAAATGTGGATCTACATTCAAATTCCTTGCTTTTTTATTATTTTGAAATAACATTCTCGTCTCTCACATACAAACATATAAGCAATTTTTTTAAAATCGGCTGCTGGACTTTCCTCCACAATCACAGAGGGAATAACGATTTAGTACTTTAAATATATATACTGCAACACGGAAGAAGACCGGACAAAATAAACTTTAAGATATTTGTTTGGCATACTGCTCTATCAAACCCCAATAACAGAGGAAATTTTAAAATCTCAAAATCTTGCAGAAGAAATTAAAATTCCATACCTCAGTTACTGCTATAGAAAAGCTGAAGCTGGGAAGCGTTGTGAGTACTACACACATCATTGTAACAGGTCTCCTAGCAAAGGAGAAAAAATAAGCAAAAGCAATAATGTACCAGATCAACAGTTCCTGTTATTTTGCTAATTTTGCAGTTCCTCTTCCATTCATCTATAGTTTTCCTAAGAAGCTACTGCTTCCCTATTTCCATTTCCCAAATGTTCGAGTATGGCAAAGGGCAACACGCGCAAAACCCAGAGTCCTTTTCTGGAACAAAAGGAGGAGAGATTTCCAAATAGTTAACAAACCATAGATAACTAAAAGCATCACAGTGCACAGTGCAAGACATTCAACATTTTCACGACTCATTCATCAGAATCCTGCCAAACAGGTTGGGATCTGAGGACCAAGTGGAAGAACAGCGGGACTTTCTCAAGTTCTATTATGCCCCATGTTATAAAATGAATTTTTCAAAAAATACATTTAGAAGTGATATATTAATAGGTACTTTAGGATGACAAAGTGAAAACATTTGGATATTTTTGACTTGAAGGAAAAAAATCATATGTACATAAAAATCAGGTAATTTTTTAAAATTTGGTTTGGGGCTACTTCTTAAACCTTGCATGATCAATTAATCACATAGTTATTGAGACATAATGTGTATATAATATTCTACCTTATGACAGAGAGAATTAAAATGTATGTTCAGCATCATCAATTTAATGGGAAGACAAAATATACTCAAAGGTTTTCACTAATGAAATATTTACCTCCTCTTTCCTTAATTGAATACATATTATATGAATTACATTTATGGGATAGTTTGTGTCTAAGTACAAAGAGTGTTGGAGTCTCTCAAATAGAATTTCTCCGTGGTCCTGCCATGCCTCCCTGCATCCCAGCCCCTTCTTAGATGTTCTAGGTACAGGTACAGACATAAGATAGGGGGTGGGATAGCTACTCTCACAGCCAGACCCTCTATGACCTGCTAAAACCAGAGGTATCATGGGATTTAGAATGGGTAGCTCTGCCTCCTTTTCTGAGCCCAGATCCAGGTACCTACAGCAGTTGGCTCTGTAAGATGGCTAGAGCGTCCAGAATCCTCTTCTCACCTTGACCTCGAAAAGATGACAGTAGAGTGCCCTTGCACCTCTTCGTCATCTATAGTATAGTATCTCCCTTGATTATCTCGGCCAATCCCATGTCTTTAAATACCACCCACTTGCCCATGACTTCCAAATATATCATTATATATAGTATATATATATATGTTATATATATATAATGGCCTCTATCTTGAGCTCTAGACTTGTACACCCAGCTGTCTATTTGACATCTCCACTTGGATATCTAGCACACAATTCAGACTTAACATCCCTGAAAAAGAACCCACATCCTTCTCCATACCTGTTCCAATCATCATCAATCCTGCCTGATTTACTGCCAAAATACATTTCGAATCCTTCCCCTGCTAACACCATGGTTCATCCTCTATCGTCTCTCGTCTGAGGTTGTTCCTAACCGGTTTCCTCTTAGTGTTTCTATTCTTGCCTAGCAGCATTTTCTCCCATGAACAAACCATCATATTTTTTAAATGTAAAACACATCTGGTCACACCCTGCTCAAAAATCCTCCATGCTGGGAGGAATGAGGAACAGGGGGTTATTGTTTAATGGGTACAGAGTTTAAGTCTTGCAAGATGAAAAGGGTTCTGTGGAAGGAGGGTGGTGCTGGACGCACACTGATGTGAATGTACTTAATGCCAGGGATCTGGACGCTTCAAAACAGTTAAGATGGTCAATTTCGTGTTATTTGTATTTTACCACAAAATACATGTATTTGTGTATTTTAGGGATTTGTAAAACGCTCTAATGGTTGAATAATTGAAAGCTATTACCCTAGCCTACGTGCTCTACATGATGTGGTTTTTTTCATTTCTCCTACTGTCCTAACTTAGAATGACCTTCCTCACCCCCAACATCCACTTAACTCCAGCCATACTGGCCTTCTGGTTATTTCATGATCACACCAAGCTTGCCTCACCTTTAAGTCGTACACTGGCTATTGCTTTTGCCAGGGGCTCTCTACTCCTGGATCTTCCATGTCTGGCTCCGGTTGTCATCCAAATACACATGTACATATATATTCTTTTTTTTTTTTTTTTTTTTTGCAGTCCAATGACTACCTGAAATTCTGCTGCTGATTTCTTTACTTGCTGTTTGTCGCATCCCTCTTTGCCCATCCCCAAGGTAAGTTCCATGGAAGCAGGGACCTCATTGGAGTTGTTCCCTGTTTAATCTCCAGCATTCAAAACAATGTTTCTGACCCTTTTTTGTGCAATAAACATTCTGGGGATCTGGTAAATCCTATAGACACTTCTCAGAATAGAATTTTTAAATGCATAAAATACTTAGACTCAAAAAAACCAAAGCAATTATGTTGAAATACAGCTAATTCTTTTAAAATTGTGATATAGAAATATATATGCCTATCTAAGAATACATTGCCTTCTTATTTCCTTTAGAGTATTCAAGATCTAGTGGAAACTGTAATCATTCATAATTTCAAAGTATTGAAGATTATAAACCATATTCTGAAGTATCTGCAACAATTACAATGTGACATAAAAAGATCTGTGATATGCAATATGAAAAATCTATGTAATAAATTTACCGGTCCTGCTTATACTAGTGTGGTTTGTTACCAACATTCATAATGGAAAGAAATGTTAGCTCAGTTAGAGGTTAGTGAAAATAGAGATGTAACTTGTTTCTCATCCATTCAAGTTCAAGAACCCCATAACACTAGAGAATGTCTGGCACACAGTAGGAATTCAATAAATACTAAATGAAGGGATAGAATAGTTAATAAATGAACACTAATCTAAGCCTGCATTTTATTTAACCAGAAATGATAACCTGCATTTGAAAATCTTGACTTATTGCTAACATATGCTTGTAATTAATGAGTGTCGTGGGTTGAATTGTGTCTCCCCAAAAAGATATGTTGGAGTCCCAACCCCCGGTGCCTGAGAAAGTAACCTTATTTAGAAATATGGTCTTTACTGAAGTAATAAGTTAAAATGAGGTCATTAGGGTGGGCTCTGATCCAATAAGACTGGTGTCCTCACAGAAAGGGGTAATTTGAGGCAGATTTGTATAGAAGGAAGATTATGTGAAAGACACAGGAAGATGCCATGTGAAGATGAAGGCAGAGGTCAAGGTAATGCATCTACAAGACAAGGAATGCCAAAGAGCGCCAGCAAACTGCCAAAAGCTAGCAAGGAGACCTGGAACAGATTCTCCCTCACATCCCTCAGAAGGAACCAACTCCACCATGACCTTGCCCTTGGACTTCTAGCCTCCAGAATTATGAGACAATAAATTTCTGTTGCTTAAGCCACTCAGTTAGAAGGACTTTATTATAACAGTTCTAGGAAACTAATACAGAATTTGCAACGGGGAAGTGGGGGTACTGTTGTAACAAATACCTAAAAATGTGGAAGTGGTTCTGGAATTGGGTAATGGATAGAGTCTGAAGACACACGATGGAAAAGGTTAGATTGCCTAGATTGTCAGTGGAAATATGGACATTAAAGGAGTTTCTGGTGAGAGCTCAGAAAGAAAAGGAAGAGCAGAAGAGAAAGCCTCTCTCACCCTAGAGAATACATATATTGTCGTGAACAGAATGTTGCTAGAAATATGAATGGGAAAGGTGCTTCTGATGAGGTTTCAGACATAAACGAAACTGGAGGAAAGGTGATCCTTTCTATAAAGTGGCAGAGAACTTGTTTGAATCATGTCCTGCTGGGTAGAAAGGAGAACTTGTAAGTGATGAACTCAGATATTTAGCTGAGGAGATTTCTAAGGAAAGTATTGAAAGCACTGCCTCATTTCTCCTTGCTGATTAAATTAAAATGTAAGCGGAGAGAGACAAATTGAAGAAGGGACTGTTAAGCAAGAAGGAGCCAGAACTTGAAGATTTGGAAAATTCTCAGCCAATCTCCATTGCAAAAAAATGAGAGAGCATGTTCTAGAAAGAACCCTAAGGGTGTGGCTTGCGAATCCAATCAACCATCTCAGCAGAAACACTGACAGCTTGCAGTGAAGGGGAACAGAGATGGGACAAAATGAGGGAAGGCTGCCAGACTTCTGGGATACAATAGGCAGGAAACAGGCTGATAGAACTCTTTGCTGCAAATACGTATTATCCTTCTAGAAAAGGGAAGAATGACTTTGACAGTGCTACAGAGGCCAGGGAGGCTGCCACTGCTACCGCAGGCCCAGAGGTTTCCTCTTCAGATCCAGAGGGCAAGGCTGCTGCCAATCGCCAAGAGGGTGGAGCTCTCATTCTGCTGAGCCCAGAGGACACAGTATCCAGACACAGAGGATTATTCTGAAGCCTTAAAATTTAATGAAATTTGCCCTGATGGGTTTCAGACTTTCTTGGAACTCATGACCTTTCATCCTTCCAATTTCTCCCTTTTGGAATGGGAGTGTCTATCCTGTGACAGCCCCACCATTCTATGTTGGAAGCAAATAACTTGTTGCCTGGTTTCACAGGTTTACAGATAGAGAGAAATTTTGCTCCAAAATGAATTGTACCCCAACTCTCACCCATAACTGAATTGGATGGTTTAGTGATGAGTTTGGGGACTTTGAGTTAACGATGTTTAGACGATATTTTGAGCTTAGAGTTGATGCTGGAATGATTAAAACTTTTGGAGATGTTGGGATGCAGTGACTCTATTTTTCACGTAGGAAGAATGTGAATTTTGAGGGCCAGAGGGCAGACTGTTAGAGTTGAATTACATCTCCCAAGAGACATGTTGAAGTCCCAACCCCCAGTACCTCAAATGTGGCTGTATTTGGAAATAAGGTCTTTCCAGAGGTAATAAGTTAAATTGAGGTCATTAGGGTGGGCCCTGATCCAACACGACTGGCGCCCTATAAAGAGAGGAAATTTGAAGAACCTGCCAGTCTTTCAAGGCTCCCCATAACCTGGCCTTAACTCTCCAACATGTTACAATAACACCCTTACTCTACGCTAACCCTCGTGAGCTCCCACCACACGCTAAGCACTGTAGGAAGGCATTTCACAGATGTTACACAAACCGCACAACGACCCTCTGAGGTGGGTATCATCCCTATTTTACAGATGAAGAAACTCACAATGAAGGTTGAATTAATTTGCCCAAGATCCCACAGCTAGAAGGAGAAAGGTGAGTTTTAATCCAGGTCTTTCTGACTCCAAAACTCAAGATCCTATCCATTCTGCAATACTGCCCGCCCGATTTCTCTCTACTCTCTCCTTTCTCAGGAAGTTGGTCTGCTCCTGCTCCTTGAAGAAGCCGTGCTTATTCCTAACCTCAGCTCATTGCTCGTACTCATCACCCCCTCTGGAATGTCTTCCCACGCTCATCCTTCCACGCTTGGCTTAACTCCATCTTTCCTTGGGAGACTTTCTCTGACTACTCCAAGCACAGGGCTCTCCTGATAGGCCTGAGTCCACAAACCCCACGTATTGAACAACTGCTGAGTACAGGCCTTTGTGGTGGGCTGATGGGGTGAGATGGGGGGTAGCGAGGATGAATCAAAAAGGGCACCTTCCCTACTGTCAGTACTAAGTTTTGATGACTCTCTTCTCTGGGCTAACAAAGGACTTGTGGTGGGTCACATACTATTTACTGATTTAGTGTATACTGTTTTATATTACTTTCTAATTTTTTTCATGTATAACTGTGCAGTCTCCACAGCTCCCTGGCAAAGGAGACAAAGCCTAATGTAGGCAGATATTCTCCTACAGTAGCCTGTGAATAACGCTGGTTAGAATGAAGCATCTGTGTACGGAGGAAATTTGGAAAAGTAAATAGCAGTCATAGAGTGGACGGTCTTTAATGAGTCCTAAGATGTGGGAACTAGTATAACTGACGTCCACATGTGGATAGGTCTGCCACGCAGTCAACAGCTACTCAATAAATGTTTATTAAAAGAGTGACCAAGTGAATGAGAAATGGGAACTGGAAGGGAATTCAAATAGGTAAAGTCATAGCTATTCTAACAAACCCTGGGAGTGAACTAGTGGAGCGCTGTTAACCTGGAGGATTTCTAGTAAAACTGCCCATCTAACACATTTACTAGTACCTCCAGGGGAGACAGGAAAGATATGCTTACCTTATTTGCAGATGACACAAAATCAAGTGGGACAGCTAGCACTTTGAATGACACAATCAGGATTCAGAAGATTACAACTGATTAGAAATCTGACTAAAACCAATATAATGATATTTAATAGGGATAAGAGCAAATTACTGAATTCAGGTTTAAAAAAATTGTTCAAGTATTCCTCCATCCACCCATTCATCTAAACTGTTGTTAAATGTGTGTACTATTCTCTGTTCTGAGGCTAGAAAGGCACATAAGACACAGTCTGACTTTAAGGCACTTACAAGCTCACAGGAGTTGCCTAAGCGCAAGAGGAGGAAGCCCTGCACTGAAAGCAAGTCTCTTCCAGGAGTTTTACTCAATTGCACCCTCAGTTGTGAAACAAGTGACATAAGTTGCAATTGAAGACAATAGCATCACATCAATAGCTGAAGTCAATAGCTGCATCACTGGGAAATCAGGGTACCAATGAGATCACATCTAGACATTAATGGGCCAGGCAGCATCTCAAGGAGAAGTCCAAAAGAGTAAAAGGTACGCAAAGCACAGGACAAGTACGACTGATGAAACCTGGACACTGGAGAAGAGAAAACTTAGCAGACTGGGATGGGACGTGGGTGAGATGACAGAGTGACATGGATCTCTTCAAACATATGAAAAGCTTTCATGTAGATACAGTGATCTCAGAGAAGTCTCGCTTGGAGACACAATTTTGGGAGATGTCATCACACTAGTGACATTTTATATTATGAGAACAAAGAGAATGCTTGAAAAGCAATAAAAAGAGGAAATTGGAGGCATTGGGTAGAGCTCCTGGCCATGGCCAAATTCACTGGCATATAAGGGAGGACTGGGGAGGTGAGTCTACAAAGAAGATGGGGAAGAAGTTAAACAGTGGCAGCTTTTATTTCGATATAAGGAAATAAGGAAGACTAATAATTAACGAAACAAAAAGCAGTGAATTTCCCTTAATATCAGAGGCAGACTATCTATCCATATTGTGAGAAATAGTGTAGTAGATGACCTCTAAGGTGCCGTCCAGCTTTAGGATTCTGTGGTACCGTCACCACTGAATCCTACAAGTAAAGGGAGGAGTAGATTTTTAGGAGATGGAAATGGCATGCAGAAAACTTTTTTCAATAAGCTTATTACTCTGTCATTGAGGACTGGGAGGGAATGAGGGGGACAGAAGAAGCAAAGGGCAAGACACCAGTTGGTGAAGGTGTTCAGAGCCCCAAGTGTTAGTTAATAAAATGTTCTTCATGTTTCCTTGAACACAAACAACCAGGACAAATGGTCTGATGCTGGATTTGAATATATGAAAATTTGGGGAATCATGCCAGAAACTCAAGTGTATGGTGGCCCTGGAAATGAGTGAGGAAAACAGTCGTGGAGAACAAGGAGCTGATGCAAAAAAAGATGACAAAGGAAGAATTAATGGAATCTGGTGACTTATGGCATATGATGGGAAAGAAAAGCAAAAGGAAGTACACTCTTGCTGATTTACTGGTATGGAGGGGTACAGAAGAGAAAGTCTGCAGTGAAGGATGACAAAATTATTGCTACTGAGTGTTTAAGAAGATGACAGACCCACTGAGAGAAGCAGGAGTGTTCTGGATACAAGTAACTGTTAGGCATCAGTGTTTAGTTCATGGTAACTTGCCAATGACCTTCTCAGAGGCTCAGAAAAGAGCGAGCTCTCTTTCCTCTTGGTTAGCCAATCTGCACAGTGGTGCCCAGATGTTACTGGTCATGTGTGCTGCTGGGGCACAGTGAGGTGTGCAAGAAACCAGGATCTGGAGACACATACCTTGGGGTCCGTGTTGGCTCCACTGCTCACTGGCTGTGTGGACCTTTAACCTCTATGCCTCAATTTCCTCACTTGTCAAATAGGCACTATAGGTGTTCTGATATTTAAAGGTTAGAGAATTAACTAAACTAACACAGCAATGTGTGTACAACTATGCTTGGGTGGGTAGTAACTGTTCAAAAAACATGTGCTCTTATTTTCCTACAACTATGACTACAATCGCTATCACTAACCACTCCCTTAAACTAATCAACAGCAAAGTCTTGTTGACTATGTCAAGGATTTAAGCAAGGGGTGATGTAGTGCAAAATACTGGCGTCCTTCAAACGTGCCACTGCCCAGGATTCCTGACATGTCATGGTCTAAAGTGATTGTCCTCTGAAGGACCTGAGAGAATTCCTGGAACATGCCTGGGTCCATGGCAGTCTGGGAACCCCCACAAGTCCTCCAGAATTACCCTGCCCCAGGGTCCCCTCTCCATGGAGATCTGCTCCGGTTTCAGGCCAGCCTTGTCGCTCAAGG
The DNA here is from genome assembly GCF_021613505.1 of Equus quagga. Lineage (NCBI taxonomy): Eukaryota > Metazoa > Chordata > Mammalia > Perissodactyla > Equidae > Equus > Equus quagga. Next base: position 16,428,831 of record NC_060278.1, read on the forward strand.
ATTTCACACATTCACTGATATCCCAGGAAAGGATTTCTCTTATTTACTGGGATATACAATTTGGTGTGTATATAAATAGCTTTTCTTCATTCCTCAAGCCACCTCCCCAGTCTATTATGAATTATGACCGACATTCCTAAAAAGGAACGATCATTCTAAAGGAAAGAGGAAGTGTTTAACAAGAGTGAAGGAAAGAGCACTGGATTAAAGTTCAGACTTCACTGTTGATTTAATGTGTATGTCTTAAGCTCCCTGACATGGTCTCCTCCCTTATAAGATGGGAATTATAGCCACATGGTCAACTCCACGACACTGGTGTGCAGGCCAAGTGAGAAAATGAAACAAAAGCACTGTGTGTATGCAAAACGGAAGACATTCATGACATCACTCTGTTGGCCTCCATTCTTCTCAAAGAATAAGAGACAAATGAGATTCTTCAAACTCAAAGAGTATCACTTACAGCATCTAATTTTCTTCAGTTTTATCATCTCTTCCACTCGTTCTGAGAGTCATTTTGAGAATTAAACAAGATCATGTTTTAAATGGAAATACTAAATTCAGCCTGAGGTCATAACTCATCGAGGCCTCACTATGTGCCAGGCACTATGCTGGGAACTTAACTCACATAATCTCAAGCGGGTTCTCAAGACAACACTCCAGTGAAGAAACTAGGTCGTCCCTGTTTTGCTTAGGGGAAAACTAAAATTCAAGCAATTTAAAGAACTCACACAAGGTCTCACAGTCAGTGTCGAAGCTGGGACGTGAACTCAGGTCTGTAGCTCTCAACTGTGTTGCCAGGGCACACCCTTTACTACCTGGGTGACTCACTTTCTCCTGGAGACCAGCCCCATAGGACTCATGACGCCACTGTGGACCTACAGGGAGGTTCTCAAATAAACTCATCAACTATATATCTGACACTAAAAGAGTTGCATTTTTCTTGAAACACTTGGCATTCAAAGTCAGAAAGAATAAAAGAAAAGTTGCACAAGAGAGAGGAAATAGCACAGAATCAGACAAATCTGGCCTCACAAATTCCAGCTCCACCAGTTTTTTTTTTTTACAAGCTTTATCACAGCTCGTAAGATTGACAAAGTGAATCGTGTCTTTCAGTTTCCATTTCTTCATCTATAAAACGAGAACATTAGCACCCACCTCACTGGATTGTTGTAAAGTTGAAATTTAATGGTACAGAATGTGTAAAGTTCTCAGAATAGCGCTCAGTAATGATTTCTCCTCTTCTATACCAGTAAGATAACGATATGATAGTGCTCATGAATGAGGCCATGAAGAAATAGTTTTAGTTTCACTGAAATTACTGATAACCTGTCCTATATCTAAAACCATTTAGAACACTGTGGCCAGCCACACCCCAAACAGAAATGAAAGACCCAAAGGGTATTTCCCAAAAGAAATGCCTAAAAGATATATTGGTGTGACAGCCCAAGATACCTTAGGACAAGGGAAGTACCTGGACCAGATGTACAAAAGGAAACATGTGCCCTGGGGAGTAGAAATGAAAGACTGCTCTCTTCCTTATTCTTGATTACCCCAGGAGATGGGGACCTCATCCTTCAAAGAGGCAGTTTAGGGTAGTGGTGGAAAGTACCAAATTATGGAGTCAGATGGACACAGGTCCAAAGTCTGGCCCTTCCAGACTTTCATTAGTTAACTGACTGGGAAAGTTGCTTAGCCCCTGTAATCATCAGTTTCCTCTTAGAACTAATGATAAATTCATGAAAATACCTACTTCACAAGATGGTATAGAATGAAATGAAATTCATACATAAATCTCAGAGCACATAATAAGTGATCAGCAAAGAAGCAATTATAGCTTAATAACAATAAATATTAATAATAATAATAAGTGGCATGCAAAGGTTTGCTGCTTGAATGATATTCAGAACCTAGGGTCCTAGGGATTTGAGCCAACATTAAAACAAATCAAAGAGTGCCTTCCTGGGTTGGCATGGGCCAGCTTCCCATCGGTTTATGCCTGTGGTCATTTGGACCTCTCACCGTTCCCTCAAAATGTCCCAGCCCGGTCAGGAGTCTTGGACAGTCAAAGCAACGCCCAGGCAGTATGAGGGGTGGAGCACCCAGCTCAGCTCCAAAACCACCCCTTTGGTGATCCTGAGGCTTTGGGTCAAGGTTTAGAAAACCCCAAAACCTCACTGATAAACGTAGTGCCAACCAAATGGGTTATTTCCCAAAACCCCTCAAGAGCTCTGACTGTGGGAAACTAACAGTTCCCTGGTAAGGTTCACGGGGCCACATCCCGTACCAGTACCTACAGAGTGCTTCCTGAACGCCACACTTCAGCTCTCCCCTACTGCACCCTCCCAACAGTATTTCTAGCTACACCTATTTTTTTACATTTCTGTCCTTGCTTGTGTTAAAATTCCCAGCTCCTTCCTTTTCGAATGTGCTCTAGGTTGTTCGACTTTAAAATGAAAGCCCAGTGTAAAAGAAAATTTAACGCATCAAAGAAAACAAAGAAATCCCAGATGCGTAAGAATCAGACCAAAATAAATTAGCATCTGGGATTATTCGTTCTCAGTGCCTTTACATGGATCAACACAGTCACTAGGTAAACTGTTAGCCAAATCAACATTAAATCTTATTTAAAATATTTCTCTGTTATTATTGAAGTATTTCCACACCATATCAGGGTAACAGAACCAACATAGTAACCCACATAGTAAAGTTTTACTATGTTTTTACCAACACAGTAAAGTATTATTTTTTAAAATCTAAATAAAGGAATCAGTTGCTTAAAAATCTCGGTTGGATGATGGTCAAAGGATACACTTGACCTGAGAAACAATACAGTGCAAACATTGAAGAACAGCATTTTCAGTTTTGCACAAAAGTAAAATTCTATACTATAATCTTGCAATTACAATTCTGTAAATTAACTGTGATAACCTTAGGCAGTTTTTTGCATGGAGGAATTCGGTCCAACATTTGCTACTCAGGGTATGACAGACTCATGCTAACTCCAACCTAATGAACACATGTAATTTGTTATAATCAGTAGTAAAAATGATGCCATAAAAATATAGAAGATACCATGATATCAATACATCTATAGAAATGGTGTTGATTACTTCTCAATAATCTCGCGTTACGTACATTTGCACTGTTCTAATATCCTTCCACATAGTACATGAGAAAGTATCTCTGAAAGCATCACAGGGATTCCCTGCTAAAGAATTCTTTTACTTACCATCCTTTAATTTTTTGGTAAAGATGATGCTTCTTGTATAGGAGAACTTTGACAGGAATCCAAACCAATAGAGTGACTAAAGCCACGTAGGCAATCGAACAGGAAACGATCAGCCAATAATGAGTTCTCCAAGCTATGTTCGAGGTCCTTTGATAGGCAGTGGCAAACTGTTCCATAACCACGAGCGTGGGAATGGAGAAAGCAGCAAACTCCAGGAGCTCAAACACCAGGAGCTTGACTAGTTTTCCAGAAGCCATCCCGAGGAAGGACGAGCTGCTGAGGATCAAACGCTCCCCCTCGGATGGCGAGCAGCATATGGACCCAGATACCGACCTAGGATCAAGTTCCTTGTACTCGAATCACTAAGCAGTGACTTTTTATTCTTTTATTGACCCTCCTATGGTTCAGTGATCTTCCAACTTAACAACCGAGGCCTCTTAAAGAGACAGAGCAGTTGTGGAAGTGATCACTTAATGTGTTTGCACATCCGTAATTAAAATCAAACGAACTTCGGGATACACTTTGGAGCACTGGTAAAAGCAGGTCTTTTAATGTAGCTTTTATTGCTAAGTTGAGCACAAAAAAAAAAAAATTATGTAATATTTAACACTTGTTAAACAGAACCGTTAGCATAACAAAGTTTTACAGTTGAAAGAGGAGGAATAGATGTAATCCACTCCCCTCTTTTTATTTCTAAGCAAATTCAGGAGAAGAGAGAGATCCAAACCCTGAGTCTTCATCTTAGAGAACTACCTCTCATTTTTCTTCAAAGTGCTTGAAAAGGGGTTTGGATTCACTTTGCCAACTTCCTAACCAGACTTCTTCCTGGTACTTGAAATATTTATTTGTTCTTGCACATTGATTGCTATGTAACTCAGATTAATGTTATTTTTATTTTACTGTTCAGGAGACTAACACGGTGATATTAGAAACCTGTTATCAAGATTAACACATTAGGAGCTATCTATATCTAGTCGAAAAGCATATCAAATATTTAAAAGACAATTGTCTCCATGGATATCCTTCTTTGAAAACCACTTTTTAAGCACCTGCGATGAGCACTTTGCTAGGTGATGGGGTGTGAAGATGAATGAGCGACAGAAGGTTCTTGCCTGAAAATGCTCACAGTGAACGGAGGAAACAAAACTATGAACAACAACCACCACAATAACTGAGGTCAGAAGCATAACCTAAGTGCTATGGTAACAGAGAGAGCTTCCTCTTTGGGTTGGGGGATGGGGAGGGAAAGGACGATGAGGACAGATGCGAGGTTGGGGTGTCAGTGACAGTTAAGGCAGAAAAGAGCAACAAGGAAGCTGGAATGGTTTAGGAGACCCTGGTGTGGCACGGCAGGAAAGAGGGGAAGGTGATGTTGGAAAAATCAACTGGAGTCGGAACATAAATGCCCCGTGAAGGAGTGGGGGCGGGCAATGAGAAAGCAACATTTTTTGAACAGAGGAGTCACTCGGCCATTTGAAAGAAGAGTGAGTGCTGCCGTGGAGGAAGGACAGTAGCGTTAACCTGGAGGCAGGGAGGCCAGCTGGGAGCCACAGAGGAGCCTGAGCAGGAGGTGAGAGCCTTGGCTACAACAAGGGGAGCGGGAGTGATGAGGAGAGCACTGATCAACAGACACTGAGTCTCATCCCTGCGACACGCTTGCTTCTTTAGACGGCTGCCCCCGTGCCCGCTGCAGACGGATGCAAGCCCATCTCTCTCTAGGCTCCTCTCTCCCAAAGCCCTTTGCAGAAGGGGCCCTGTGGCTGCCTGGCTCTCAGACGCACCCAGGATTCTCGCTGTGGCTCTGAGGATTCACGCCTCCTGTCCTCCCACCGCGGGATAACTAGTCAATTTTTGTCAATTTTCCCTGACAAAAATTTCTATTTAAAAGATACAAATTATATTCTTACCTCCTAACCCTCTGTCTTGAGTCATCAGCACTATGTTGTATTATCATTTCTTCTATGAATTTTGTGTATTAATAGGAATTGTGACCTGAGCATTTAAAGACAGTTGTTGAATAAAAATAGCCTGGCTCCCGGGAAAGCGTCTCTTGCCCATGTCAATAATTCCCTGTTAAATGCTCGATTTTTATTTCTACATATGGGAATTTAAAACTGACACTCGCTTCATATTTCTCACCTATAGTTTTCCTCTGGTTCTGAATCTCTCTTCACCTTTACCTGCAAAGACAACACTGAGAGCACTGTCATTCACGTGATGTGCCCTGCGGTTCTGGAATGTGTGATAACTAGCTGTGCTTTCTCTGAGCAGGAGGGAGGTTGTGATTCTCGCCCTCTGCCCACAGCAAGCCCAGCTCCTTGTGAAGGAAAGATGAATAGTGTCAACATTGTTCACTGAACACCTACGGTGTGCAGATCATAGTAGGGACACAGTTCTTACTGACTTCCACCCTGGTTGGGGAGATGACACAAACGCACAGGTGAGACCCAAGAACGTTCCTGGAGGGAGGTGGACAGGTTAGGGCTGTGAAGGGCCATTCTGCCCACAGTCCCCCAGCCCCCTTCTCCAGCCACATCTGTCTGGAAGAAAAGGCGCTGGGCCACGGAATGTCCAGCCACCTAGGTATGTCTTGGCATAACCTGAGGCAATCACTTTCTCACCATTAGGAACTTGAACTAAGAAACATGGGGAGAATTTGATAAGTGCAGTTAAAAGAGGCTATGATTTTGAGTCAAGATGAGAGCAACCCAAACTGTATGTGCTAGAACCACCCCTGGCATGTTGTTAACACCCAGATTTGCTGGATGAATGAATGAATGAATGGAAGCCAAATGGTGGAGGAACAGAAGTGTCAGTAGAGTGAGGAGGCCAACCCAGAGAGTGAGAAGACTGGAACAGACCAAAGGGAGATGCAAGCACACCAAGAAAGACCAGTCCCTCGGTTGTCGAACTTTCCAGTTCACGTGTACTCTTACAAAACGGGGTCTTTGTTCTTTGCAACCAAAAGGGTTTGAGTATAAGACCAAGGAATATGTTTATGAGCAGGGGCCAAATATTATACAGAAACAATATGTAAAACCTCTGGATGATTTCAAGGAGAGGATTGAAAAGAATCACAGGAGAGTTGATCAGAGAAGACTTCTCGGAGGAGGTTCCTTTTGGCCTGTATTCATTTTTCTATTGACTCAAAGCAGTATCCGTATATTGCTACAGTAATCTTCTCTGTATCACATAATGACATTTTCTTTGAAAAACAGTTCTAACAATGTTCATGACGTAGTGAGTTGAGGAGGGGGTGGGAGAGAGAAGCCAGTTGCAGATGCTGTGTACAACAATATGGATGGCACAGTTTCATTTTCGATTTAAAATATTGCAGGTGTAGATTTAAATGCAAATTAAAAATCCAGAAATATACTCATCAAACTATTAACAGCACTGTTCCCGGGGAATGGGTGAGGTGCAAGGGAGGGGATTTTCATTTTTTGTTGATTAGTATTTACAAGCATATTGTAAGCCTGTAATAGTTCACAAGCATATAACTTAGAAAATAATTGGGGTCAGCCTGTTGGTGCAGTGGCTAAGTTCACATGTTCCACTTCGGCAGCCCAGCGTTCTCCGGTTTGGATCCCGGGTGTGGACCTACGCACTGCTTGTCAAGCCATGCTGTGGCAGGCGTCCCACATAGAAACTAAAGGAAGATGAGCACAGATGTTAGCTCAGGGCTAACCTTCCTCAAAAAAAAAAAAGAAAGTTAGAAAATAATTTTAGACTAACAAAAGTCAACTAAACAAAGCAATTCTAGCTTAATAAAAAGTCTGTCTGGGGGCCGGCCCCATGGCCGAGTGGTTAAGTTCGTGCTCTCTGCTTCGGTGGCCCAGGGTTTTGCCAGTTTGAATCCTGGATGTGGACATGGCGCCACTCATCTAGGCCATGCTGAGGCGGCATCCCACATGCCACAACTAGAGGGACCCACAACTAAAAATACACAACTATGTACAGGGGGGCTTTGGGGAGTAAAAGGAAAAATAAAATCTTTAAAAAAAAAAAAGTTTGTGCTCTATTTTTTTAGTCTTTCTTCCACCAATTTGTTTTCCCTCTTTTCTCAGCAGAAGCAAAATAATTCCACTTACCCTTTAATGGTAGTACCAAACAGCAGTGAAATAGCCAGTAGGCGAGCAGAGACAGGGGAAAGCCTTGGGTAGCTGTGTCTTGACTGGGCATTTGGGGTTGCATTTCATCACATTCTCCTGATCTCACAGGAGGATAGGAAAAAGTGCAGCCTTCATCTTTCTGCACCCAGATTAAGGGTTTTCTCCTCCACGAAACCCTTCCTTACTCTCCTTCTCCAAGCAGAAGTGGGCATTTTCTCCTTTGTGTCAAAACCCCTGTTGAACACCTTTACTGCAGCACTTCTGTCCCTACGTGGTTTGCACACTGGGTCCCCTACAAAACCTAAGCTCCTTGAAGGCAGAGAACATCTGCTTTCATCTTTGTCTCATCCTTTCTCAGCACAGTGCCCAGCACATAATAGGCCCTTCACACATATTTGTGGAAGAAATGAGGGAGCGGAGGAGGCATAAGAGAAGTGGTGGGCAGCAGGGGAAATGCACGAGGCTTTGATAATGGCTAACTCGTCTTTCATTCCAAGGTTATGTGTTCCCTCACACCGACCTTTCAGAAGGAGAAATCGTGTACTACCTTTCCCAAAATAATCAGTTCACTCAGCCCACGAGCTTCGATTTCCTTGCTCAGTCGCCATTATAGCCACCGGGTCCCCTTCCTCCACAGCCCTGGCTCCTTAGAGGCTCTAAGTAAGAGAGAAAAGACAAAACCTCTTGGGGTCACAGAGTTTCCTAATCTCAGGATGCTTGTTAGGAAAAGACTATGGCCCTTTGCAAGCATTCAAAAAGACTTTATAGGTCCCAGCGTCACAATATCTTTCCCAACTTTTTCTAACCCATGAGCCCTCAAAAACATATAATCCGTAATGGATTCGAACCCTTAAGGAAGAAGGTTGGAGAGGACTGTCTGGTATTTGGCCCAAGGCATGGCCTTCAATTATTTCAGTCCTCAGCCCTTCTAAAGTGTCATTTGTCTAAATTTTCCATAACAGACTGGGAAGCAGGCGAGGTTCTTTCATGAGGGATAAAGCAACTAGCCAGCTTGGCAAAGAAAAAGAATGCCATTATGCCATGATGCCAACATTATGCTCCTGGGAGGAGATAATGCCAGACCCCTGACTTGGAGACGAAGACAAAGGGAGATGACAGAGGGTTTAAAATCACCTCCCTTCAGCTGGGGCCAGTTAACGCCAATCCTGCTCCTTTCCCTTCCAAGTCCCCTGACGAGTCTGAGGTGCAATTGCACCGCCAGTAACTGGAAGGACACAGAGGGGGACATTTTCAAACCACCTAAACTCTTTTCTTGGATTCATCCAAGACTGATTCGAAGAACTCTGCCCCTGAGTCTGCTCTTTACTGCTGGGTTTAACAACTTCCTGGTAGGAAACAGATTTGGTTTTCTGAAGTTGGGTCTGTGGTGGAAAGACTGAGTCTTGTGGTTAGAACTCACTTCCACGTAGGAGTGTTGATGCAGTGTTTTTTATTTTAGTAAGCAGAAGATATCATGCTGTCCAGGGTAACACCTGTTCTCCGCACTTCCAACTGTCATTTCCTTCCTGCAGGCAGGAAGTCAAAAACTGAAAGTCTCTTAAATTGTTAGTAAGATCATTCATAATCTCAAGGTTTGTTCATGGTTTTCAGTGTAGGGTCTGTGAAACAAAATGTACAAACTGCCAGGAATGTTCTGGCATATCCGTGCTTCGTTTCCTGTGATCCTGTCATGTTGATGTGCAAAAAGGCAGGAGCTGGTGCTGGTGAAACTGCTTTCGGGATCAAGCTGGATCTACGGAGAGCCTAGGGGAGGGGGAAAGCGTGTCCCTGATTTACTGATTATTTACAATTTCCAAAGAGTATTTCCAAAATACACTACTGATCCTCATAAGCAGGTGTCACCAAATAAATCACTCGAAGTGAATTTAGTAAGATTATGTTGCCATCTGCCATGTGCCCCTGTACCAGTGTTATGCTATTACAGTCCAGACTACACTAAGTATTTCTATTACAGGAAGAAGTATAATTTCATCTCTCTGGCTATTAAATAAGTAACTTCGCAAGAGCAAAGAAGATAGCATATTCACTTTTGTAACCCTTTTAATATCCAGTATTTACCTAGTGGCTCTATTCTTGAAACTAATAAAATATACAGAATGTCCTTACTTTTTTAAAATAATGATGCCTTCTTGTAAAATGCTTTTTTATTATGATTGCCCAGATCTCAAAAAAAAAAAGAAAAAATGATTAATTAAGACCTCCCACACCACTATATAACCATCACAGAATTTGTGTGTATAAGTGAGAGCTAAGATTTAGAAATAGAATAATACAGCAGGAACTCATTTCATTCTTTACACAATTCTCAGATTTTATTTTTCAAGGGACCAAAATAATCTAGTTGGCCTTTCAGTATTCCAAAGTAACAAACTTAAGCAAAGAAATAAAATCTATGTAAATGTAGATGTAGCCCTAGTTAATTAGTTAATTAATTCATCCCAAAGTTCACATGAATTTTTCAACCTAAATTTCCCAAATCTTCACTGTTGAGGATTTGTAAGTTTGAAGCTCTCTAATTTTTCCTCACTTAAGATAAAATAGCTTGAAAACAATGCTAATAGACATGCCCATATCCTCACAAAGTACACAAAAATGACAAATATCCAGTTATTTTGGTTAACGTAGATATAATTTCCCGTTTGCCTGCATGCAGTGTTCCCTAGCTCCACTGGGTGGCGCAAGTTTACTGTTTTGCTTTAATCACAGTTTTTAAGAGGATTTTTTTTTTTTTAAGATTGGTTCAGAGCTAACATCTGTTGCCAATCGTCTTTTTTATTTTTATTTTTTCTTCTTCTCCCCAAAGCCCCCCAGTACATAGTTGTATATTCTAGTTGTATGTCTTTCTAGTTGTGGCATGTGGGATGCCACCTCAGCATGGCTTGATGAGTGGTGCCATGTTCCCACCCAGGATCCGAACCAGGGAAACCGTGGGCCACCGAAGCAGAGCACGTGAATGTAAGCTAAATGGATATTTTTTAAGTGGATATTTGTCCTCCTCAATATTCTTCAAACACTTCAGGCATGAAGGATTCACCCTGGTGTTGGCCATTGCTGCTCCGTCCCCGAGATCCATCCAAAAAGCCAACGGCCTCACTTTCTTTAGGTCTTTACATAGACGACACTTTCTCAGTGAGACTGCTTATCCAGATTTCAACACATCCCCCCTTTTCATCCTCCTATTCTTCTCCTTGCTTTATTTTTCTTCTTATTACTTAACAATGACATACTGTTTATTTGACTTATTTATTATATTAACTGTCTGCTCCCCCAACTAGAAGGCAAGTTTCTTTAGGGCAGGAATTTTTACCAGTTTTGATCTCTGTTATATACTCATACTACACTAGTCCTTTCCACACAGGGACAGCTCAATAAATATTTGTTGAATGACTGAGTGACTGAATGAATTTACAAATGCACTGGGTGGACTCTCCATGCTGGCTACTGTGCTAATGCTGGGGTACAAAGACGATCAAGGCATCACGCTGCCCTCACAGGCTTACCGTCTGGTTGAAGAGACAGACATATCCATGAGTAATTTCAATAGAAGAGCAATGACAGATGTGTGCCCATTATGGGAGCAAAAAGGAGAGACACGGTCAACCTAGAACCTCAAGTAAATTCTCCTGAACAAAATCAGGCTCATTCTCTAGCTCAAGAACTAGTCTAGCTAGAGAAATGCAATACTCTTTCAAAGATCTTAATGGAAAATACTTTTAAATTTGCTCCAAGGTGTGACATCAGCCAGATGATGGAATAGGAGGTCCCCAGCCCTAGTCCTTAAACAGAAACACCAATTTAGCAACAATCCATGGACAATAATGCCTTCGTGAGAATTCCAGAACCCAGGAAAGATGTCACAGCTGGGAAGTAGAGTAGGAAAACTGAGAAAAATCACATCAAAAAGGATGGGAAGAGGGAGCCAGCCTGGTTACACAGTGGTTAAGTTTGCATGCTCCACCTAGGCGGCCCGGGGTTCACCAGTTTGGATCCTGGGAGTAGACATATGCACCACATGTCAAGCCATGCTGTGGCAGGCGTCCCAGATATAAAGTAGAGGAAGATGAGCACGGATGTTAGCTCAGGGCCAGTCTTCCTCAGCAAAAAGAGGAGGATTGGCAGCAGATGTTAGCTCAGGGCTAATCTTCCTCAAAAAAAAAAAAAAAGGATAAGAATAGTTTCAGTTTGTCAACATTGCCCCCTCCCCCAAGCCGGCATAGCACAGCGCTGAGAAGGATCCCCTTGGCCCATGATTTTTTCAGTGGAGGAAAGGGAGACTGAGGCAGACATCCAACTTCCCTAGTGTTTTAGGGCACTGCTCAAGAGGTCCACTTTGTATTGCCTCATGCAGAAAACTGAGCAAACTGGCAAAGCTAGACCATCTGGGGACAATTAAGGACAAAAAAGGGTGAGGGGTTTCACAGTGCTTAGTGCACACACAGTGCACACAGATCACAGAGATAGCCCTGCAGCTCCCGCCAACAACCCCACCTGAACACAGACGTCCACTAGCCAGCCCAACCCAACAACAGACCATACCAGCCGGTCCTGCCCAATTGTGAACCCCACAGGCTGTCAGGCCACAGACCCCAAGGGCCCTGGCAGTGGACCCTGCCTGCCTGTGGATGCCACCGGAATCCAGAATCCCAGGAGCCTAGGCCAGGCTAACTGATGAGGGTCTTTCCCTGCAGAGGTCAGCCTGTTGAGACTGTAAGAGATGACCACTTCTTGAAATGCACAGATGCCAATACAAGGATACAAAGATCCCAAAGAATCAGGAAAACGCAACACCACCAAAGGATACTAACAAAGTTCTCGTAAGTGACCCTAAAGTTATGGAGATTTACAAACTGCCTGACAACAAATTCAAAATAATCACCATCTTAAAGGAACTCAGTGGACATGAGAACACAGATAAACAACTAAAACAAATCAGGAAAACAACACATGAACAAAATGAGGAGGAACGTCAGCAAGATGGCAGCGTAGGAATTTCCAGTGCCCATCTTTTTGCAGAAATATCAATTTGAACAACTATCCACACATAAAAATATCTTCACAAAAGCTAAGGGTTCCAGTTGAGAGATTACAGCACTTGGGTGGAACACAGAAATAAGAAAAGAGGCATTGAAGAGGGTGGGAAAAATAACTTCAAAAATTATGCCCCCTGACCCTCCTTTAAACCCAGGCAGCCCAGCGCTGAAAGAGATACCCTCCTTGTGGGAGAAGAAGAGTGAGGTGAGCACCCAACATCACAGCAGACCGTAGCAGGCCTGCCCCAGCACCAGACCAATGCCCACAGCTCTGGGGTCCCAGTGGGATCCTGCAAACAAAGGCCTCAGCTCACCCCAGCACCTGCCAGCTCTCACAGCCCCAGGTGGCTCCTGTGGTACCAGGCTCCTGGCCCATCCCAGTGCTGCTGGCTCCCACAGAGCCAGGCACCAAACTGGCCACCACGAACGCAGGCTCCAGGTATGTTCCTGTGAACCCAGGCTCCCAGCCCTGTACCAGATCAGCCCTTATGGACCCAGGTACTGGGCCCAGCCAAGGTGCCCAGCACCTGGTCAGCCCCATGAAACCAGGATCCAGGTCTGTCCAGACAGACCCAGATCCCAGGCTCCCAGACTTGAGAAACAGGCCTACCTCAATGAACCCAGGCTCCAGCCCCAAACCTGTGGACTCAGGCACCAACTGGTCCCCCTGAACCCAAGCACCAAGCCTGTCCATCTGCTGACCTAGACACTAGACCCACCAACCCAAGGACTCCAACAGCAAGACTGACCATTAACACCAACAGACAGCCCACCCAGAATGGCTGGACAGGCTGACTGGTGAAGGGCTTTCCCTGCTGAATCTAATCTGTAAATATTAGAAGAGGTGCCTAATTCCTCAAATGCACAGGAGCCAACACAAAGCCACAAGGATCCTTAATAATTATGAAAACATGACAAGCTCCAATGACTGATCCTAAAAAAATGGAGATCTATGAACTGTCTGACAAAGAATTCAGAATAATCCTCTTGAAGAAATCCAGTAAATTACAAGAAAACACAGACAACTAAATGACATCAGGAAAACAAAGCATGAACAATATTGAGAAGTTCAACAAAGAAATAGAAAGCATTTAAAAAATTCCTAGAGTTGAAAAATACAATGACTGAACCGAAGAATTCACTAGAGAACTTCCATAACAAACTCAACTACACAGAAGAAAGAATTCATGAACTAGAATATAGGTCATTTGAAATCCTTCAGTCATAGGAGCAAAAAAAGAAAAAAGGAATGAAAAAGAGTTAACAAGGCCCCCACAAACTAGGGGATAGCATTAAGAGAAACAATCTATGTATTATTAGAGTCTCAGAAGGAGAAGGAAGAGAGAAAGGAGCAGAAAGCTTATTAAAGAAAAAATGGCTGAGAACTCCTCAAATCCAGAGAGAAATTTGGACATCCGGGTTCATGAAGCTAATAAGTCACCCTAAGATTTCAATCCAAAAAGATCTTCCCCAAGACACATTATAATAATCTAAAATCAAAGACAAAGAGATAATTTTAAAAGCAGCAAGAAAAAAAAAGTCCTCACATACAAGAGAACCCACATAAGGCAATCAGCAGGTCTCTCAACAGAAACTTTGCCAGCCAAGAGAGTGGGGTGGTATATTCAAAGCACTGAAAGAAAAAAATTGCCAAACTAGAATACTTTACCCAATGACGATGTCTTTCAGAAATGAAGGAGAGATAAAAACTTTCCCCCAAAATCAAAACCTGAGGGAGTTCATCACCACCAGACCTGCCTTACAAGAAATACTGAAAGTAGTTATTCAAGTTTCCTTTATCAAGAAAAGGATGCTAATTAGTAACATGAAAATGTAAAAAATACTGGTAAAAATAAGTATATAGTCAAATTCTAGATGCTCTAATATTGTTATGGTGGTCTATTATTCACTTTGTTGTTAGTGGCATCAAGTTGATTCCAAATCCTAGCACCTTGTGTATGGCAAGGCAGAGCCCTGTTCAGTCTTTTTGCACCATCCTCTCACCTTCTGGCACTATGTCAGAGAATGCTCTGCTGCTATTCATAGCACTTTGGTGGCCAGCTTTTGTGGAAGTGGTGGCCAGGTCCTTCTCCTTAGTCTGTCTCGGTCTAGAAGCTCTGCTGAAACCTGTCCACCATGGGTGCCCCTGCTGGTATTTGAAATACCCATGGTAGAGGTTTCAGCATCACAGCAACTTGCAGCCGCCATAGTAAGACAATGACGGACAGGTGGTGTGCTTCCCTGTCCAGGAAATGAACTCAGGCTGCCAAAGCAAGACCATCAAATCTTAACCACTAGACCACCAGTTAATCACTTAGGCTAGTATAAAGGTTAAAGGGCAAGAGTATTAAAAATAACTATAGCTATAATAATTTGTTAATGTGTAAACTATATAAAAAGAGGCGAATTGTAACATCAAAAATATAAAATGGGAGGGAGTAAAAAGGTAGAATTTCTGTAAGTGAACAAAGGTAAGCTGTTGTCAGCTTAAAATAGCTTGTTATATCTTTAAGATGTTTTACACAAGCATCAAGATAACCACAAAACAAAATCCTACAGTAGCTACACAAAAGATAAAGAAGAGAGAATCAAATCATACCACTATGGAAAATCACCAATTCACAAAAATATATAGCAAGAGAAGAAGAAAGGAACAAGAGACCTACAAAACAGGAAGAAATCAATTAATAAGATGGCATTAATAAGTCCTTACTTGACATAATTAAATGTCAATGGTTTAATTTTCCAATCAAAAGGCATAGACTGGCTGAATAGACAAAAAAACAAGACCCAACTATATGCTATCTATAAGAGACTCACTTTAGCTTTAAGAACACACACGGGTTCAAAGTAAAGGGACAGGAAAAGATATTCCATGCAAATAGAAACTAAAAGAGAGCAGGGGTAGCTATATTCATATCAAACAAAATAGACTTTAAGTCAAAAACTATAACAAGAGATAAAGAAGGTCACTGCATAATGATAAAGGTTTCACTCAACAAGAAAATATAACAATGGAAACTATATATGCACCTAACATCAAAACCACAGTGAGATATCACCTCACACTTATTAGAATGCCTACTATCAAAGAGATAAGAGACAAATGCCAGCAAGGAAGTGGAGAAAAAGGAATTTTTGTGCACTATTGATGGGAATATAAATTGGTACAGTCACTACACAAAACAGTATGGAATTTCCTCAACAAATTAAAAATAGAACTACCATATGACCCAGCAATCCCATTTCTGCATATATATCCAGAGGAAATGAAATCATTATCTCTGGAATGATTATTCTCTGGAATCTAAAAAAGCCTAACATAGAAACAGAGAATATGATGGTAGTTTCCAGAGGCTGAGGGTTGGGAGAGATGGGCAGATGTTGATCAAAGGGTACAAACTTCCACTTAAAAGATGAATTAGCTCTGGAGATCTAAAGGAAAGCACGGTGACTATGTAAACAATACCACATTGCATATTTGAAAGTTGCTAAGAGAGTAGAACTTCCATGTTATCACCACAACAAATACTGTAATAATGTGAGGTGATGGAGGTGTTAACTAAACTTATTGCGGCAATTGTTCATTTAGCAACATACACATATCAAATCATCACACTGTATACCTTAAACTTATACAATGTTATACTGTAACTCAATAAAGTTGGAAAAAATGTATCTCAATTGTATTCCAACAAAGCTGGAAAAAGATCAAAATAAAATTCACAAAGAAATTGATGAAATAAAAGATAGAAAAATGATACAAAAAAAGACAAAACTAAGAGTGAGTTTTTTGAAAAAACACAATTGACAAACTTTTAGCCAGACTAACTGAAAAAAAGAGAGAAAACTCAAATAAATAAAATCAGAAATGAAAGAGAAGACATTACAACTGACGTTACAGAAATAAAAAGATCATAAGGGACTATTACAAACAATCATACATCAACAAACTGGACAGCTTAGAAGAAAAATAAAACCTACCAAGACTGAAATAAAAAGAAATAGAAAGACTGAACAGATCAATAATAAATAATGAGATTGAATCAATAATGAAGAACATCCCAACAAAGAAAAGCTCAGGACCAGATGGCTTCATAGCAAATCCTCTCAAATATTTAAGAAGAATTAATACCAATCGTTCTTAAACTCTTCCAAAAATTAGAAGAAGGAGCACTTTCAAAATCTTTTTATTAGGCCAGTGTCACCCTGATATCAGAGTCAGACAAAAACACCACAAGAAAAGAAAACTTCAGGCCAATATCCCTGATGAACATGGATGTAAAAATCCTCAAGAAAATATTAGCAGACAATTCAACAGCACATTAAAAGGACCATACACCCTGACTAAGTCGGATCTATCCATGGGATGTAAGGATGATTCAACATATGACAATCAATCAATGTGACACATCACATTAACAGAATGAAGGACAAAAATTCCATGATCACTTCAACAAATGCAGAAAAAAGCATTTGACAAAATTCAACAACTTTTCACAATACTCTATAAAAAAAGTATAGAAGGAATTTACTTCAACACAATAAAGGCCATATGTGAAAAGCCCACAGCTAACACCATACTCAATGGTGAAACGTTGAAATCTTTTCTTCTAAAATCTGGAACAAGGCAACACCTGTTGGAATAGCTATTATCAAAGAAAAAAAAAGATAAATGTTGGTGATGATGGATATGGAGAAATGGGAACATTTGTTGTACACTGTTGATGGGAATGTAAAATGGTGCAGCCTCTGTGGAAAACAGTATTGAGTTTCCTCAAAATATTAAAAATAGAACTACCATACGGCCCAGCAACCCCACTTCATTTGGTATACATCCAAATGAACTGAAATCAGGATCTTGAAGATATCTGCATTCCCATGTTCACCACAGCATTATTCACAACAGCCAAGATACGAAAATAACCCAGGTATCTGTTAACAGATGAATGGATATGGAAATTGTGGTACACACATTCAATGGAATATTATTCACCCTTAAAAAGGAAGAAATCCTACTCTTTCCAACAACACGGGTGGATCTGGAAGCTATGCTAAGTGAAGTAGGTCAGTCATGGAAGGACAAACACTGCATGATTCCTCTTATATGAGGCATGCAAAATGGTCAAACATACAGCAGCAGATAACAGAATGGTGGTTACCAGGGGGCTGAGGGAGATACGGGGAGTTGTTGTTCAATGGGTATAAAGTTACAGTTACACGAATGAGTAAGTTCCAGAGATCTGCTGTACAAGATCGCACCAATAGTTAACAATAATGTATTGTGCACTTAAAAGTTTGTTAAGAGGGTAGATCTCATGTTACGTTCATACCACAAAAACAAAACAAAGCAAGACACAGGGACACGGGGAAACTTTTGGAGGTAATGGATATATTGATTCCCTTGATTGTGGTGATGGCAACACAAATGTATACATATGTCGAAACTCACAAAGTGGTATACATTATGTGCAATTTTTTGTATACCAATTATTACCTCAATAAAGCTGAGGAAATTTTGTTTCAAAGCATTAAAATGACTAAAGCCTGTATCTAACTTCCCAGTTGCAACATTAGCCCCTCTCTTCTTGTGGTACTTAATGCATTACTCAACTCTACCTTGTGCTGTCGTTTTAAGTGTACGTTTCACTTCCTTACACATTTATGACCTCCTCAAAGGCAGTGAGAGTATCTTACTGTGCTGCAGGGACCCTGATACCACTCCACTTCAAGGACCCACTAGGAGGACTCACACAGCTGAGCCCACTGTACTCAAGGCTATGATTTGTTACATCGAAAGGATTCGAAGCAAAAACCAGCAAAGGGAGAATGTACACGGGGTGAAGTCCAGGGAAAACCAGGTACAAGCTTCCCAGAATCCTCTCCCCATAGAATCACACAGAACGAGTTGAATCCCCCCAGCAAAAAGTTGTGACAACACGTGTGAAATGTTGCCAGCCAGGAGCGCTCATTAGACTCAGTGCCTGGAGCTTTTATTAGGGGCTGATCGCGTAGGCACTCTCTGCCCGGCACGTACTCAAATTCCAGACTCCCAGAAGGAAAGCAGGTGTTCAGCATAAACCATATCGTTTGTGCAAATAGTTTGGGCAAACTGAGCCACTCTTACCCATTCCGGGAATGGCGGGAGCACTCCCAAAATCCGAGTTCCCAAATGCCATCCCAGGGCCAGCCTTGTAAACAGGACTTTCAAAGACAGCAGTCGGGTCTGCTGTGCTAACTTTCTCCTGCCACTGAGTCATCGTGAGATCCCACTAGGGCTGCAACATCTGCTGAATTCTCTTTCCAACTTTACACTCTTGCTAAACTGAGACAATGGGAATTAAAGAAATGAAAATTTCATACATACAAAGAATTATGTTTGCATTTTAAAAATGCCTGCTTGCGTTTTTCAAAACTGTCTTGCCACTTTATATGAGCTATATTTTTTTTCCTATATTACTTAAGCTTGGATAAACCAATTTCATGTAAACAGCTAGCTAACCATTATAATAAATACAGAAGTTAACAAAACGTAGTGGTTAAATCCCCACCACAGAGGTAATGGCCCAGACATGATTTCTAGTTCTAACATCTACTTGGGCTGTAACCTAAGGCATTTAAATTGAGCTAAATGACCTCCCTCTGAAAGATAATAATACTTTGAACTTACATTACAGTCAGTATCAGATTGCTCATAAATTGATTCAGACTAGTAACAAACCTATTAGTCTCAATAATTAAAAAACTGTGAGTGACTTGACAACTCTAACTGCTGGTAGGATCCAGGCCTGGTGATGCTATAGGATGTTTTGGTAAAAGATTGGAGAAGTCTGCTGTGGGCCCTCATGCTTCACCATTGTGCTGCCAGAACAATTTTTGCTGTGGTATACTACGGTTCTGAAATCACGCTCTTAACAAGAGGCTGGTCTTTGAGAAGCGAAGAAAGTGGCTTGACAGATCAGCACAATCTCCTTCATCATTTTTTTTTTCCTGGAAGATGCCAATGACTGCAAATATGAAGTCCTGCCTAGAGTATTTCTTTAATAGGCTCTATTCTGTATTTTGAAGAACTCATATAGGCCTTAAGGAAACCATATAGGTTTCTTTGATTTTAATTTTTCCATGTGTTCAGGAATATAATCTGTAGAATCTGTTCATCTTCACAGCTCTTGACTATGATGGGAATAATGGGGCAAAAGGGTCCAGATGGGCCAAGATTATGGGAAGCCTTGAAATCTAAGGCTGGGGAGTTTTAAACGATTCTGTAGGATAGAGGTTCACACGACACAAGATAGGCTACGGAGATGGACTCGAAGAGGCAAGGGAGCACCTGAAATTCTATGTAAAACTCTGGGTAGGAGCATTTTTACTGGGGAGAGGGGTCCATAGCTTTCTTCAACTTTTCAAAGGTGACTGTGACCCCAGAATGTTTGTGAAGCTTCAGGCCAAGGATGTAAGGAAACTTAGGTCAAAAGGACAAGGCTGCATAGTATCTGTTTCCTAAATTAGTGCAACTACGAGGATCACCTGGGGCACTTGTCAAATTGAAGATTTCCAGCCCCGCCCCAGATCGGCTAACACAGAAGCTCCAGGAAAATGGCCTGGGAATCTGTATTTTATCAAGTGTCTTCATGACGTACTTTGGGAAAGACTTTAGCATCTTTAAAATCCATCCCAAGCTAGACATTTTCAACTCCATGATTGCTATGAGTCTATTCCTATTGGTAAAGGCTTGTAGTACCCTGTTTCCTGAAGGATGAAAGGAAAGTGGTACCTCAGGGCTTCACCAAATCATTGCTCATATTTGTCTCATGAGATGAGGCTGTCAGAAGATAAAGCTGTGAAGTCGCTTCCATGTAATTCTCCTCTCCAGGAAATTCAAATTGAATCACTTTTTAAATCTTGGTATACACTATGATTCATTGTTTACATCTCCAAAAGTAAATTAGAACAAGACAAAATTACTCTCTCAGTACAGCATGTGAGAAAATTACCAATAATATATGTTCCAGAACATGCTCATCCTTCAGATTCTGTAGAGATACATCCACTGCTGCTCCTTTGATTATTGAGTAAATCCAGAATATTCCACATATTTATGCAAACCAAATTTTGAAAATCAATGCTTTACAGATGTCATGAAAAACAACGAATCAGAAATTGACTGCCCTGTAACATTCCTTCCCAAATCAGCTGTCTGAATCCTAGACAATCTTCAGTTAAATGTCTGCTTCAGATTTTTCAAGATTCAATTTCAGCAGCACTACCTACTGATAATTCAAATTCAGTATTTTATTGAAATCCGTAGCAATATGAATATTAAACAGTTGGAGAACACCCAGAACATGCTTGGCTTTTCATAAAATATGTGTGATAATACAATTGATAGAGGAAATATTTAATATTTTCGCAAGTGGTGAATCAAACTGCATTAAATGACAATGCATGTCTCAATTATGCTATAGGCTGACCGTCCACGGCCGCCCCAATGCCTATGTTGAAATCCTAAGCTCTAGTGTGATGGTATTTGGAGCGGGGACTTTGGCAGGTGATTAGGACACGAGGGCAGAGCTCTCAGGAATGGGATTAGTGCCCTTATAAAAGAGCCCCCAGAAGGCTGCCTACCCACTTCCTTCCGCCATGTGAGGATACACTGGGAAGACCTTCTTCTGTGAACCAGGAAGTGGCCCTCACAACTGAATCTGCCAGCCTCTTAACTTTGGAGTCCCCAGCCTCCACAACCGGGGGAAATAAATTTCTGCTGTTTATAAGCCACCCAGTCTATGACATTCTGTTATACCAACCTGAACGGACTAAGACAAATCCAGATACGTTTCTAGTATGTTGGCTGTTCTCCATTTGTCCCCCTCCCCAAGATATATCCCCATCATTCTGTACTCCAGTTGGCTTCAATGAGAGGACTGGAAGGAGATCAGAGGGCAGCAGGAGACGCTAGGGTATTTATTTCCCTTGTCCCTCTTCCCTGCCTGCTGTGCCAGTCACAGCTCTGTCAGCCTGTCCCGCCTCTGTAAGTCCAGCTCTCAATGGGCTCCATGCAGTTGCTGTGTAACACTTGACCCTTTTGGCCTAGGAGTCGTAACAATAGAGGATATCTCAGCATCTGTTTGTTCCCTTAGTCTTCAGTAAGTAGTTCTTTCATGAAAGCCTGTTCAGTTGACCTCCTGAGTGTAATTCTACTTCCTGCCAGGGCCCTGACAGATACACAGAGCTCTCTGGAGAATCATCATCTTGTACACTGTAAAATTGAATTGATCACTTACCCAACACTTAAGAGATTACAGTGACAAAATATTGTTCTAGGTACAATACAGCCAACCCTGGTGGTCCAGTGGATAAGATTCAGTGCTCTCACCTCTGAGGCCTGGGTTCTTCTCCCACACAAGGAACCCCACCACCCATCTGTCGGTTGTCACACTGTGGTGGCTGAGAGTTGCTGGGATGGTGAAAGTTCTGCCACTGGTATTTCCAATGCCAGTAGGGTCACCCATGGTGGACAGGTTTCAGTGGAGCTCCAAAACTAAGGCAGACTAGGAAGAAGGATGTGGCCACCCACTTCCGAAAAAATCGGCCATGAAAACCCTGTGTGCAGCAGAGCATGTCTGATAGAGCGGTGGAAGGTGAGAGGATGGCGCAGAAAGACCAGGCAGGGTTCTGCTCTGCTGGCCACAGGGTGCTAGGGGTCAGAATTGACTTAACAGCACTAACAAGAACAAGGTCCAATATAGACAAAAAGATGAAAAAGACTGCATCATTATCCTCAAGAAGCTCATATCAACATAAATAAAGGGGATTTGGGGTGACTAAAAACTTTTAAGGAAAAGAATTCAACATAACTATTTTAATTTCTACACTTAATTTTATTATTCTTAGGTATGGAATAACTAGGCCTTTGGGCCAATTATGTCTCCACGGTTCCCTGCAAGAGTCTCATCTAGTGTACCACCATCTAGTTAGCACCCTGAGGCTTATATCGACAATCTTAAATAAGCCAGTTAAAAACCTGGAACAAATTACTTAACCTAAAAATGTATACTTTTACATTCTAATGAGGTGTTATCACATACAAATGCTTACCTTGGAGTTCTGTGGGTACACACACACACACACACGAATACAAAATTCTCCCTTAGTGTGAAGATTCTGGGGAGCAAGGACCTGCCTCATTCTCCCCTGTGGCTTCCAGAGTTCTCACGCGTTAGAGAGTGAATCAATTTTTCAATGACGAGCGGGGAGCAGCTCAGCGTGGTGGCTAACAGTACAAACTTTATCTAGGTTTGAACCCAGCTATGCCACCTTCTAGCTGGATGATCTTGAGCAAATTACCAAACTCTCTGCCTCAGTTTCCTCATCTAAACATCACTCCAGTTTAAATGTTATTTAAAAAGCACTTAGAGTGGTACCTGTCCCATAGTAAGAACAATGTGAGTGCTTGCTAAATAAATAAAATTAAAGCGACACTGCTTTTGACATCACCTGGAGGTACTGTAGGTGGAAGGGACCTTAAGAGAGATAATCCTCTCATTTTACAGATGATAAAACTGAGGCCCAGGAAAAGTTAATGCAATAAGCTAGTGTAGAAGATGTGACCATCCCAGGTAACCTCACTCCTAGGAAGATCTGCTCATTAATACAGCATGCTTTAGAAATAAATGGAGTTATTTTATCCAAAACAAAAAATTTTTTTCCAGAGAGTAGAAAAACATAGGGGTACCCAATCCATGCTGAAAAAGGTTTAGTCATGAGTGGATTAATTTCTGTTCCACGAGAAATATCTTGATTTTATTATTCTTATCCAACAACTGTCAAGACCGATGAAGGCTCTGAAGTTTTACCTTACTTCCCAGCTAAGAGGTTAGCCTGCATCATTTCATGAATGCTGACAGAAGACACAAGATGCATGGGTCCGAGTCAAAGGACTGTATTATTCACAGCAGTAGCAGTAGCCAGATATCAGCATTTTCTTGTGCCAGTTCCCTGATCACAGGGAGATAAGAAGAGGGTCAGGGGACACCTGTGCATGCAGCGAGTTGCAGAACAAAAGATGAACTCATGGGTTTAGGGAACTCCATCCTTTATAATGGTAAGCCTGTCTACCCATTGCTCCAAAGGGAGATGCTAACTCTATTTCCAAGGCTGTAAGGAAACCTGCTCTCTGCTCTAAAGGGAGATACCGTCTTTCTCTTCCAAGACTATTCGCTATACAAACATCCTTGAAAAGACAGTCTAGAAAAAGCAAAGTCAGTGCCTCTGCTTGCAAGATATGCAGAAACATGAAACAACTATGGAGAATTATCTCCCCAAAATTTCTACTCCTTGTTTCCACACCATCTTAGTTTTTTGGCAAATTTTCATGAATACGCCATTCCATCAATCACTCTGATTCATCTGTCTGACAGAGGCTGGGATCAAAGCTGTTTAATTTGTCTCAAACAGCATTTAATTAAAACAATGGCCAACGGGACTCCAAGCAGTAGGATGAGGCCAATTTCAATCACGACCCAGGAGCCTGGACGCATCTGGTTAAACAAATCCCATAAACCACCACAGTTCACCTGGGAAAGTCAGATGGACCTGAACCTCCTCTCCCTGAAGCGGACCTACAAAGGAAGCATGGAATAATCATCAAGCTGTTGTGTGAGCATGAAACCAAAACAGGGGCAGTTAGGCCAAGCAGCACCAAAGCCTTAGGTGTGACCACCTGGAGAGCAGCTTTCAAGGGGCAGGGACACCCAAAACTGAAGATTCACTGACGATTCACTCTCCCCAGTAGATCCCCTTTCGCTAGATTTCCATAGTTCTATGCTGCACACACAACCCCCCACCCTCTGCCTTTTCCCCAGGTTCTATGGTTTCTATTGATGAAAATCAACTTACCACACATTTAAGTGGCTTAAGACAACACACATTTACTATCTCACAGTTTCTGTGGGTCAGGAGCCCGGGCAAGGCTTAGCTGGGTTCTCTTTAAAGCTGCAGACAAGATAGTGACTAGGGCTGGGTTCTCATCTGGAGACTCGACTTGGGAAAGGTCTGGCTCCAAGCTCAGTCTGCTAGCAAGATGGAGCCTAACCTAACAGAGCATCACTGGAGCCGTATCCTATTACCTCTGCCATAGTCTATTGGTTATTAGCAAGTCACGGTCCTGCTCACACTCAAAAGGACGGGATTAAACAAAGGCATGAACGTCATGAGGAAGGAACCATGGGGGCCGCACCCTACGGTCTACCTGCCACATCACGCAAGACACATTCTTGAGGATTACACAATCAGGTCCTAGAAGCCTTAGATCAGCTCTGCCCAATAGAAACAGAATGTGAGCCACGTATGTAATGGTTTCTAGTAGCTACATTTGAAAAAAAAACAGTACATGAACATACTACAACAACACTACTTTCTGTGATGCAATGGTTACGGTGAAATACAGTCCTACTAATACGATAAAGTTAGGTTTAAAGGGAAAAATGTTTTACACTGCTACAGTCTTTAAATTTAAAGTAATTCAAATTAAGTTAGATTTAATATTCAGTTCCTCAATTGCACTAGCCCATTACAAGTGCTCGACAGTCTAATTGGACAGTTACGGCCTTAGCTCCACTGTCTCTTTAAAGCATGAATCAAAGCCTGAAATGTCTCCAGGGGTCAGGCAAACAATGAGAGAAGTGGTGACAAGACCTCTTCTTGAACGAACTTTAATCAGGCTCCTCTAGCCTTCTTCTCCCCTAGGCCCTGGTCCTTGCCAGGTGTGCACAGTCCAGTTTTAGCAAGAACCCTGCTCAGTCAGTTGAGAGCATCCACCCCGCCCTCCTTGGTATCAGATCACCGTGGCCTGCCCCCAGCAGGAACCCCCTCTGCCCGTGATGTCTCCTCGTAGCAATTTTCCATCTACCCTCCCTACTCTGCTTCTTGGCTATAAATCCCCAGTTCTTTACCGTATTTGGAATTGCAATAATTTCTGATTGATTGCATTAACCAGTGTCTTGCTCTGCTTCTCTTTGACAGTGGGAGGGTGAAAAAATATAAGAAATGGAGAGCTCAGTGGTAAACTGGAGATGGCATGGCCAGCTGTGGGAATGCAGGAGTCACATTGTTCGATCACCTGATTTTTTTTTCTGAATGCCAAAAATCTATATTTTCCATGGGAAATCACCTAGTCATAAAATAACATCTATTTTTAAAAAAATTTTTAACTCTATGCCAGCTAAATAAAACACATCACACTGCAGATGGCTGAGCCACCAGTTTTTTTTTGTTTTTTTTTTTTGAGGAGGATTAGCCCTGAGCTAACATCTGCTGCTAATCCTTCTCTTTTTGCTGAGGAATACTGGCCCTGAGCTAACATCCGTGCCCATCTTCCTCTACTTTATATGTGGGACACCTGCCACAGCCTGGCTCGACAAGCGGTACGTAAGTCCGCACCTGGGATTCGAACCAGTGAATCCCGTGACGCCAAAGCAGAACCGGCGAACTTAACTGCTTCGCCACCAGGCTGGCCCCCATGAGCCACCAGTTTTTAGCTTTCACTTTAAGGTAGCCATCTTTCTACTGTGGTTTATTCTGTATTTTCCGTTTTAATCACAAGGGATAATCTTACCTCCTTTACTTCCAAAGTCTTAGGGAGCCACATCACTGTAGTCTCTAAGAACTGACCACATACAGGGATAACCACCCAGGATAAAAGGCTTCTTTTGCACTGTAGGAATCTCTCCTCCCCAGCCTTCCCTTTGCGATCCCAGCCCACACCTGCTTATTGTCTCCCTAAAGGATGGTCTGAGAGGGAAGCAAGGAAGATCTCTTTTTTCATCACACTCTCTTCCCCCAACTCTTAAAAGTCAAGATGACAAATAGTATGTTTTTGTGATTACTTTTACTTCATTCTTCTGTACATCTGCCATTTTCCCCAAATACAAATGAAAGGCAAGAAAGGGAAAGATGGGAACTAGTTTACTTTGGTGCTTCCAGGAGCTGAATTAAGATGTAACATGTCTAAAATTTCTGGAATCATAAATAAATGAAAACATGGTATTCAACTTGAGACCCTCAGAGAGGGTATCATGGGGAGATTGGTTGGTAAGGTGCTTGGGTGGGGGGAGGAGAAAGCCACCCCCTTCCACTCCTCTGCTCCCCGGCCAAACGCCATTCTCCAACAATACATGGTTCTAAGGACGGGCGCAGGGTTTGGGATTCCCTGGATGAGTGGACAATTTGCAGTCTCTCTACGAAATAAAGATAAAAAAAATTTAAGGATTACCATGTTGAACAGACATCATGGGGCCTCTATTTCAGTTCGTCCTTGGTGCTTCCAACCGTAGCTGGAAAACCACAAAAAGTTGCTTTGGGGAGAGAAAGGGAGGAGCTGTGAGCTGTCTTTAGTCTTCCAATGGGCCAGGAAAAGAGAAAATGTGGTAACAAGCTCAAGTTGTGAAAGTGGGAAAGAAGACAAAGCAGATTTATCCCTGGAACTCTGAAAAAGGACAGGACAGCAACCTGGCCTTGATTGGGTATTCTGAGGGCTGAAACGGGGTAAGCCCCACTGCTTATGGGTAGATGGAAGAGTCTCAGAACTCACTGCTCAGCTCTAGGAGACATGCTCCTGGCAACCTAAGTTTGGACTCTCGAGTGTCTTCCTGTAAAAGCACCCGTGGCATTATAAACTCCATTAACACAACGCTACACTTCGGTACATCATGGACTAAACTGGGTCTAGATCCCAGCCCCGCATCCTAATCAGCAGGTTCGACACCGTTCCTCAAACGCTTCCCAGGAGTAAGTTACAAATAAGTCCAGGGAATGACGTGTGTAAAAGACCTCAGAACATACCATGGAACGATTAAATTTTGACACTAGAGTAGATCCATTACTATGTTTATTGTTTTTTAGTAAGTTTACCTGTTGATATCAAAATGAACTTGTAAATAATCTACATTCATATTTTCTGATTTGTAAAGGTATTTAAATATTTAAATATCTACCATATTCAGTTATGAAATGTAAAAATTTAGAAAGCAGTTAGTAAACCTTGAAAACCTGGTACACACTCAAAAGTCAACCAAATAAAGGACAAATCAATAGTTTATAAGCAAAAATCAATGAAAATAATGACATAATGGCTATGCCCACTTAACTCAGAAAATGATAGTTATCCTTCATTTTCCTCTTTTCTTTCCCTTTTTTTGGGGGGAGAGAGCAGGATTGTAGGGCATATAATTTCTCATAGACTATATTTAAGCAAAACACATAGTTCTTTGAATCTGAATGTGCTCCCATATTCAATTGGGATACTTTCTGATCTTGTAAGGGAGAAGAAAGTTTTGTATCCTGGGCATCCGTAATTCTTATCAATCATTTAAGAGTACAAAAGGCATTCTTCTATAAAAAGGTATTTTTTTCTATAAGAGGTATTTTTGAAGTCAGAAATACATGGTGACTAGCCACTCATTCTCCATCTCTACGTGACCTTTAGATTCAGTTTTGAAACAATGATTGGAACACACAGACCTGTTGCAGGAGATTGATATGCCTAGGGAAGAATACGAGCAAAATGGAAATTTCAGGTTGGTTATGCGTGATTTCACCCAGGAGAAACGTTAGGTGAAGGCAGACAACTACACCCAATGACTCACGAGCTGCAGCCCTTCCGAGACCCACTTCCACGGGCACACTTCAGGTCTTTTTCAAGGTAAAGTGCCATACTGATTGTAATATTCACGTATTTATTAATCATTTAACATGCATAAAGCTGCGCTACTGTTTTTATTAGGTTCCATCTTTATTCCTAAGTGTGTCATTGCTGAAGTTTGGGAGTGTTGTGCCTCTAATCCTGTTTTCCCCATAAACCCTATGGCTTTTTTATTGTGCAATTATGCACAGCACCGTGAATTTCAGAATACATACGTGCAGTATAGCAGAATTCACTGGATTCTGTTATGAGCTCCAGTTCATCAGAATTACAACAAAGTCCAATATACAACAGTTATCTGCTAGAAACCACACCCATTCGGGTTTCTCTTAAGTTGATTTTAAGCATTCTGTATAGAAATTTACACTTCTCAAACAACAGCTCTTGGAATAAATAGGAAAAAATGAGCTGCAAACAGTATTTGATTAGTAAGCCATGAATTACTAGATAAAAAGAATATTTAGAAACACAACTTTCAAAAGATATTAAACATAGTAATTATATCATGCTACTCAATTTTAACTTAGTGATGCTTACCTCTTGGACAAAAACGGAAAACAGCACATCAAAGTTTTTAATCTCAGAATGTTTACTTTTGACAAAATTGCTAAAACATATTACCTAAACTCAGCTCCTTTAGCTATTAATCTATCCTCTTTTGCTTAATTTTTGAAAACAATTTCCCTAACCATTTTGAACTATACATAAAACAAACATTTAGTATAAGCTGGACACTTAACTCAATTTTAACATTCCTCACTGAAAGAACAGACGCAACCATGTTCCAATGAGTATTTCTCAGCAAAAAAAAAAAATTGGGGAGTATTTTTTGCCTTTCAAATATACAGGTCAGTATAGTTAAACATATACAAACGATGGATGAAAGTTAAACCAAAAACAGAATTTTGCTCCTGTCATGCTAAAAAACTTAAGGAAATGATTCTCTTTCAAATACATGCAAGGCATGCAGAGAAGAAATACTCCTTAGTTTAATGGAGTAAGCAAAAGCACAACAATTAACTTGCAGCCTAATGTGATTCCACTCCAGTTACTGGAAGTCTTCCTATTTCAAACGCACATCTAACTTAAGCTTCAGAGAATCCATTGGCCTCCCTGCCTCCCTATGTAAATGGATATTTGGCAATCACGTGAATGAAATGAAATTGTCTGATGTTTTGATATAAAAAATTTCACTAAGACCAATTAGAATCTAAGTAATCTTTTAAAAAGAAAAAAACCCACATTAACTGTATAAACCAAAATTAGTCTTTACTGTGACATACCAGAAAGAACTATTTTTTTGGTAAAAACCCAACCAGTATTCACCCCTGGGACTATTCTTGAAAACATCAGCATGAGAGAGCAAAAAAGATTCCAAAAAGGAAGTGACTATTCCCGCCTACAAAGGGAGAATATGACACAATGAGTGCTAAACAACTGGAAAACAGTTTGTCTTTCTTCCTCTACAAAAAAGAACTAAACTGTAACAAGCTTATCTACTTTATTCAATACTTTACATAAGCCTTCTTTATCGGATTCCATTAAATAACAAACTAACTTAGAAAGAATTTGTTTTTTAAAAATAGCAAGGTATCTAATCTTCTAAAGTGCAAGCAAGAAAACTAAAAACAACTACATTTTATTCTTGGAATTGTTTTATATAACTACATAAAATAACAGATACATGTAACTGACACATAAGAAAAAAGTTGATTAGAAAAAAACCAAGCTTTCTTTAATTTAATGCCTAGTTAATGTCTATTTATATTAGTAACTTCTAACAATATATAATGGCATTTTTCTAGGCCAAATATTTGTGACGTAAAAGAACGCTATTACTGATTTTGTACCTTATTTGAAATATTAGAAAAAGACTCTTAGCACCAAAGACGAAAACTACTAGTTTCCATAGTTCTCTAACACCTTGGCAATCTGCTTACTTAGTAAACAAATCAGCTAAAGGATGGCAAGGGTAGTACATTGCCTCCGTCACCACTTTCCCCTCAGTAAGAACAAGGGTACCACTTTGCCTACAAAGAACATCAAGAACAACAAAATTTGATATAGCCAATGCTACCATCTTCTTTAGCTTAAAACAATATACAAATACAGTATACGTCCCGGAGCTGTAATTATTTCATTTCTTCCCCCAAATCACCAATGGAAGTGAAGCACTGTTAAATGAAAGCACTTCTACCCAGAGCACAGATGCTCCTGGTGGAGTCACTGGAATATAAACAAAGGCTCAGAGTTTAATACTAGAAACAGTCCCCCAGATTACTTTCGGGAAGTATAGTGTTATGACTGCGTGCTAGAAATCATGCTCCTAGTTTCAGTACCACAATACTCAAGCCATTCCTCTCCCTTCTCCTCCTCTCAGCCGGCAGAGGGTAATTTCAGCGGCGTAGGTGCATCATTCAGGCTGAACAGCAGGGATGTTCAGGGTAGACAGAGGTAGAGGACCTGAAGTACGGAATTTCTGCAAGTTTCAAAGGATCATGCAGTTAAACTAACACTACAATTTATAAAGAAGTAGAAGGCCCAGAGGGATTCATGGAATTGCCCAAGATCACATATCTAGCAAGATATTCTTTTGA
Organism: Equus quagga; assembly: GCF_021613505.1. Taxonomy (NCBI): domain Eukaryota; kingdom Metazoa; phylum Chordata; class Mammalia; order Perissodactyla; family Equidae; genus Equus; species Equus quagga. The sequence continues at coordinate 16,459,517 of NC_060278.1, forward strand.
CAAAAGACACACCTGAGTTAAAATCTAGTTCTCTGAATTGCTAGGGCAATGAACTGAAATTTCCGCTTTATAGCAGAATAGAACTCCAGTAAACTCCTACAACACAATTTAGTTCTTATTCTTCTCTTCAACCAAAAGTACCACCACTTCCTTTACAAGAAACCCATGTGGTCACAAACTGATACCTTTGACAATGCAAATTAATGAAACAGTTTCATAGAAATGGACTTGTTATAATGAAGCCTCTTTGGTAAATATTAAGTTAATTTACCTGTATTCCTGATTACAATTTCTCCTGTCATTTTCAGAACTCCTTTAGAGTGTGCTATCAGTATATTTTTAAACTACAGAATATTAAAGATACTTATATTGAAATCTTTTCTCTGAGGGAAGAGGAACAATTTCCAAAACAGTATATAGGTATTTTTTTTTCTGTGTTTTTGGTTCTGAGGAAAATAATCACATCATATGGACATTTTGTAATACTTGGCATTGTAACTGGCTAACAGATAATATTACACATAATTAATTGAAAACATTCTCAACTGTTTATATACCATATCTCTTTCTACAGTAATAAGATATACAATGACCCTGCACTTCAGAAATTTCATATATCCTGCCCTGGAAACAATGAATTACAAATATTTATTCTATTATCTTTAAAAGCCATTAACCAGCTGAAATAACGTAAGGTCCTAAACCAACTATTTAATAACCTGACGGTGTACATTATTGTAACTTGCATGTGTTTCTAATTTGACTGTGGTTATAAATTTTACTCTGCCTGATTCCAATCTGGTAACCAACTTGAGGAAAATAATTAACAATAAGAACTTTTTAAAAAACAAAACAACGGACTTTCCCTCCTCTTCAGTGATTTTAATATCTTAAGAGAAGACATGACTATAAGGTAATGGAAGTCTTTGAAAACAAAGATTCCAAAATGCATCCAAAAATAAAGTCCTATAATTGTCGATTACATTTCTAAAAATACCTAAAAGCCATCCAGGGTGAATCAAGTGGATGAATAAGCTTGAGAAAGCTAATTTTGGTTTGAATGGGGGAAAATAGGGGTTACCTATGTTTCTTAAAAGCACAAATTTTCTTCAGTGACTCTGAATGCCGTTCAAAATGAAGATAAAACTGTACTGAACTCTGGTAGCATCAATGGCCTAAGTATAGAGTCTGCTACACAGAGTAACTACACTTCAAAGTTAGCAACGCTCATTTGTAATGTACAGCTTTCTGACACGAGCCTGACAAATTTAGATTCATTACTTCTAATCATAAATCATATGGTTCTGATTGTAATTATTTTAGGATTAAATAGTAATAAAGAGTACTAAAATGAGAATAGAGCATCAAGCTAAATAACACCATAAAGAAAGAAGGGATAAACCCAGAATGTGGGACAGTCTACAAGACAACTGGTATAGATCCTTAAAAAGCCAATGTCATGGAGGAAAAGAAACACAAGCGGATTAATCCAGATTAAGAGAATAAGAGGATATAAAAAATGTGATATATGTTCCCGGATTTAAAAAAATATATATCTATAAAATACAGGTTGGGGAACATTTGATAACAATGATATTACAGAATTATCGTTAATTTTCCTATATATGATAATGGTTTAGGTTATGTAGGAGAATGTACTCATTTGTACAAGATACATGATGAAATACCTAGGAGTATAGTTTACAACGTCTGTGACTTGTCTATTCACACAGTAAAGTACGTGTGTGTATACATGTATAGACACACCCATACACATAAAAACGTACATAAACAACCTAAAGAAAGAAAGCAAAATGTGACAAAATTTGATGACTAGTGAATCCAGACAAAGAGTATTTGGGTATTCAATGTATTATTCTGTCAATCTTTCTGTATGTCTGAAAATCCTCAACATAAAAAGTTGTTGGGAAAAGCATCACTTGTAGTATCATATACTTATTTCAAGGGGCCAACTTAGTAATATCCTACTCCCTGTGTTTAATCTTAACCCCTAAAACAGAGGTCTCCAAATCAAGTATACACATCCTAGGGCATTGATTACAAGAACCAGAGATACGGGACGAAAACATTAGAATTTCTATTATTTGGTGCATTTCATTATGTACAATATATATTACTACAGTAGAATTTTTACAATTTGTAAACACATATACATACATATCTTGGGGCTATATACTCAAAAATATTTGCTACTATTGAGGATATCAAATCAAAAACTGTAGATACTACAATAGACATAACTTTTTTTAAAGTCTCTGACCACCAAAAAATCATTAAAACTAGTCCCTTTTGCTTTTTATACACGGCTTACTGACTCTCAATAATTTAATATGCAATCCTTATCAGAAATTCTATGAGCCTAAAAGAAGCAGCAGATAGACAATGATGGGAGTGGGAAGTAGTACCATGAGCTAGAGACTCAGAAAATCAGCAAAATACAGTATGACCAGAAGTCATCACCAATAAAATGTCAAGTTTTCTCCAGCAAGGAAATCTAAGATGTTAAATACTGAGATTTAAAATGCTCTGGAATATCATCAGGAAAAAATACTGTTGAAGCCAGGAAAACTTCAGGGAAAAAAACTACTCTTATAATTTCAAAGGGAGATTATACTAAAAAAAAAATACATAAAAGTCAGACAGCTTTGCTTAACAACCAGGGGGGCATGTCAATATAAATAGTATAGAAAATAATCTAGACACTTGACAAAAACACTTCATTGAACCATGATTCTAAAATAAAAGACAGCTGAACATAAGCCCTTTGAGAAAGCATTTAGGTAAGTTTCTTCTATATATTTTATTCTAAGGGGCACGAGCAGTTAATCAACAAAAAATAAAAATAAAAATAAATCAGAAAATGATACAAGAGTGAAAACTTTAAACTAAACTTTTGCTATGAAATTTTATAAAAGTGATATAATAGGAAGATACTTCTTAGAACCGGTAAGTAAACCAAGAAAATAGATGAGAAAAAGAAAACTGATTTTAATGTATTGAATAGATGAAAATCTGACCAATTAAATCAATGGAGTTCATTTAAAAAATAATTTATATAGTTATTATAGTTGCATAGTTTATCATATAGGACATTAATATGTTCTATATAAACTTGAAGCTTTAAACTAAAAATGTTTTTAAGCTGAACTATACAGATGTCATATATGAAAACTATATCTATCAGACAAGAATGCTAGTGGTCTATTAAGCATTTTAAATACAAAAATTAAGATGTATAGAGGGCCGGCCTGGTGGCACAGCAGTTAAGTTCACGCGTTCTGCTTTGGCAGCCTGGGGTTCACTGGTTCAGATCCCGCGCGCGTGCAGACATGGCACTGCTTGGCAAGCCATGCTGTGATAGGCATCCCACATATAAAGTAGAGGAAGATGGGCATGGATGTTGGCTCAGGGCCAGTCTTCCTCAGCAAAAAGAGAAGGATTGGCAGCAGATGTTAGCTCAGGGCTAACCTTCCTAAAAAAAAAAAAAAAAGATGTATAGACACAAAGTTCCAGAAGTTTTTAATATAAAGAAGGGAATCTCTAGCCACCTAAAAGGTCCCTCACTGAGTAGGAGACATAGCTAATAGTGAAGAGGAGCCACAGAGTTATAAAAGACTGTAAAATCACAGTAATTCATACTACGTATTACTCCAAGTAGCTCTAGGGCATTGATATATGATCAGATCCAATTGGCCGTGGGGTCTCTTGGCTATTTATGCTAGATAGTAAGTGGACTGAATTTTTCCATTTAGATGTCACTGGTTTATGGTTATACAGTCAAACTTTCCAAAGGAAATAAACTGAGAAGTAAAATTTGCTTCACAGAAATTCATATTATAGTTTGTTCATTTTATAAATAATTCTACTCCTTAAAAAAGGGACAGCTATATTTTAAAGAAAGATTTTTTGAAATTGCAATACATACACTGGTTTCAGAACAAAATCATTTGTGCTCCTAACTGATCCTTTCCTATTTCTGTCCTTGCCATGTCATCTGAAACATGGAAAACCCAATGGTTACTTTTCATCGGAATTTTTCCATCTGGTATTTTTATACCTAGTAAATGAAAAGCACAAAATAACATAGTATCAGTTTTAAGTGTTCATCATTTAAACCTTTATAAGCCTAGTAATGTAATAAGTAAAGAAAACTATATATGCATAGTAAGAAAGGTAGCTTTTTTTTCATTTCACCATTCTTTGACTTTTACAGGGCAAAAAGCATACTAGAGAACATGTAATTGACTTCACAGCATGAAGGAATCAAAATAAAATGGCAAAATGATCATTTGCCATTGGTAAACAGGAATTTATCAAAAGAGAAAGAAAAATATAATATGACTTGGGGAAAAGTATATCAGTTACAATAGAACACTCAAATTGTAATGGAAAAGATTACAATCTGTTTGACAATGTTTATCAAAAAATAACGCATTACAAATTTTTTTAATGTAAAGTTTGAATCCAAATTTTAAAATTACTCTTTGAGGGTCACATACTCTAAACTCAGGAAAACCTAAGACTAAGGCCAAACACTTAGTTGAAGCCAGTGCTTTCAATTTGACCCCAAGAAATTAGTCACCATTAAGATTACTTGCCAAAGATGGAATCATTTGTCAAAAAGGAAAGAAAGAAGCTACGTGACTACAATAGTTTTAGAAAATACAAATTAAATTTTCATTTATGATGTGAAACCTGTAAATAAATCAATTCTTTTAATATGATGCTCAATTCAATTTTCCAATTATTTAAATAATAGTGTTAAATAACAGTATAGCACAACTAGGGAAGTTGTTAATATATTAAAAGATTAAAATGTCAGTGGAAAACATACTTCATAAGGACGAAAAGCAAAGCACTCAGTCAAAAGTACTCCTGAAGAGGAAGCCAAAATAATTCCATCAGAACTTTAAAAGAGAGCGAGAGCAGCCCAAAAGTCCAGTGTGAAAGATAAGAAGAAAAATACAAACTGTCAAGCCAGGAACATAGATACTTTGAAACATCTACTTATATCCGTTTTAATGAAGAATTAAGGATACAAAGTGTTAAGGACATATTTAAAAGACTAGTAGTGGGGTAAGACAGATGAATCAAATTTTGTTTATATTGTAAATAATTACAAGAGACTTTGAAAATGTAGTGTAATTCATGTTTTCTTTCCAGTTTAAAAATTTCTATCCATTGCCTCTATCTTTGGTGTCACTGCCACCAAGAAACACAGTATACAGCTTAGAAATCTAATTACTATCTTCAACTAGGAAAAAGTAAATCAACATTATCTCTTTAAAAATAAGATATAAAGAACGTGATCTTACTTAATTTTGTCTCATGGTCCCAAAATATTCTGAAATATCAAGCCAAAATGTAAAGTTTAAAGGGGAACACCATCATTTGCTGTAATTGCACCAAAAATTTAGCTACTGTACGCTGGTGTGATGACAGCTAGTAGGGTGCAGAGGCTACAGAAGGACATATACATATGTTCAGCTCACAATTAGTCAAAGGAAGGTTCAGTTTAATGTGGAACTGAAACATGGACAACACAATGCTTTCACGTAAATATGCTAAAGCTTTGTTCTCTTGCAGTTTAAAAGGATAGTGTAATTATCTTAAATTTACACAAAACATTATGAAATATGGTAGTTGTTCATGATTAAAATAAAATAGCAATGTAAATTAATTTAACAGTGTTAAATATATTCACATGATCACCATTGTGATTCAAAATGGCCACTCATGAAGTTACACACCAATATATGTACATAACATTTGTCACAACAGTTTTTGTAGTTTGACTTTTTGCAGACCAGGTAATTTTACGAGACAAATAATCTTGTATCAATTCTTTCATATTATGAAAGGAATTAAATGTTGTAAGTAGTTTCATTCCTCCGGGGAAGGGGGCGGGGAGAACCTCTAAAAAGTCAGTGCAAATTGAAGAGAGTTCTACCTTCTTGAACAGTGGAACTTGCTGACCAAGATAAATTCCTATACGCTGAGGATAAACAAATCTTAAGATACTACAGAATCTCGTAACATCGTCAGCGGCATTTAGCAGATCTTTGCCACAAGGAGGAATCCCAAGTCCTATAGCAGAGCCTTCTGAGAATATGCTTGCTGTAGCTGAGGTGGCTGCTGACTGCCTCCAGGCTGAGGCAGCGCTGATGATGTTAAGTTATAGTTTGGCACCTGGGACATATTAGTTCCTGCGTTCTGGTAGATAGGGACATCAGCAGCAGCAGCAGACGGAGGAGGACTATATACTGAAGCCTGGCTGGAATATGTAGTTCCTTGAACAGAACTGACCATTGCGCTGTGGAGGGGAAAAAACACTCAATTAGATAAATATTGCCTTATGTAGCCATTTAGAGATAAACAGGAAAGTCATTCAATAAACATTCATTCATTCATGCAACCCATTCCATAAATACTTATTAAATATCTACAATGTGCCAAACATTGTTATTTTAGGCACTAGGATACCATAAAGAAGGAAGGAAAAAAAGTCCCTACTGTCTTGGAGATTACATTCTAACAGGAAAAAAAAGATGATCAACAAGTTTATAAGATGTCAAGAGGTAATAACTGGTCTGAAGAAACATACAGCGTAGTAGGAGAACCAAGAGCTCCTGGGACAAGGGATTCTAGTCCACACAGGAAGGTGGGGGAAGGTGTCTCAGATAAGGCAACATTTAAGCAGAGACATTTAAGTGAGGGAGGGAGTCAAATCAATTATCTACGAAAAAGGTATTTCAGGCAAAGAGAACAGCCAAGTACAGAAGCCTTTGAGAAAAGAAATGCCAGGCATATTCAAGGAGCAGCAAGGAGGCCACGACGGCTGAAGTAGAGTGAGCAAAGGAAAGAGTGACATAAAATAAAGAGGCAGAATTAATGGGGAGAGGGTCCTTCCACATATAGTGCCTTGTACACCAGAACAAGGATTCTGGCTCCATGTGAGTGAGATGGAAAGCCACTGGTTGGCTTTGGACAGAAGAGTGATGTGATTTCACTCAGGTTTTAGCAGGCTCACTCCGGGCCAAGGACAGAGGCAAGGATACCCACCTGGGGGCTGCTACAATCGTCCAGGTGAAAGCTAAGAGGCAGCTGGAGCCACAGTGGACATGGGGGAGAGGGGAGGAAAGCGTCACATTGTGAAGGCAGTGCCTTCAAAATTTGCTAATAGGCAGGGTGGTCAAGAATGCCTGAGGTTTTAGAACAGAGTAACTGGTGGAAATCACTGGTAGAGTGGCCATTCACTGAAAAGGAAAAGACTACAGATAAGGACTGGAGTAGATCTGGAGAAGGAGAATCAAAGTACAATTTTGGACATGTCAAGTGAGATACACAGGAGATTCACAAGGAAAGAGAATGAACAGGCATCAGTTATTCAAGTCTTGAGTCCAGCGGAGAGGTTAGGACTAAAAACACAGACTTAGGAGTCATCAGCATACACGTGGTGTAAAGAATCATGGGCCTGAATGAAATCCCCTGGTAGTGACTGAAAACAGAGAAAAAAACAGTTCATATTTCGAGCCCCAGTTCGAGAAGTCTGGAAGATAAAGAGGGACTAGGCAAAGAAGACTGCAGAGTAGCAGTAAGGCAGAAGGAAAATTAAGAGAGAACGGTCACAGCCAAGTGAAGAAAGTATTTCACAAAGGAAGTGGGCACCGGATCTGGCAATATGCAAATCACTGGTGCCTGACAGGAACAGTTCTGGTAGACGAGGGGAGATGAAAGCCTGATAACCTTGTTTCTCATTTCCCTGAAAACACAGCCGCGATTAAGAGCGACCTTCCATCTACCCCCAGCACCACACTTATCAGCCATCTGTACCTACACCCTTCACACAGTCCGCCTTCCCTCCTGCTGTAACTGATCGACTTAACTGCTCCCATCCAAGGCACCCTCCACTTGTGCACAGCTCCTATTCCACCAAAACAAAAAAAACCCTTCAGAGTTACCTTTATTCACATCCCTGCCTCCTCTTTTCCCATTCCCACCCTGATATTAAGTTTCTATTATGTGTAAGAGACAAGATGAGCTATATAAAGAGAAATATCAGGAGCTTTAACATCGAAATTTTCTCCCGCATTTCTATGAAAAATGTGTTAAAATAAGCTAGTCAATGGGCAATTGCCCAATATTTTCAAACTACCGCCTATTTCTACATTTTTCTTCAATTGCTAGATTGTTTATAAATCAATTGTTGGTAAATTCAATGCTCTTGTACTCTGCACAAATTAAACACTCATTATTATAATATACAGATAGTCATTTACTGCTGCATTCCACTCATTGATGCAACCACTTAAGTAATGCTTAAAGGCATCATCACCCATTACCATTCCATATGTCGTGTTGTGCGACACAAAATATTACAAGAAGTCAGATTTCATGCTATTATTTCCATCAGTAAGGACCACCATAATGCTATAATATAATGTTGAGCCAATGCCTGGCTTTGTATCTTAGCTAAGTGGGACCTTAGTCCTCCCTCCCTGCTTCAGTTTCCTCATTTATAAAATGGGGATAATCGTATACCTACTTCATAGGTTATTAGAGTAAATGAGTTAAAACACGTACAGCATATGGCACAGTGCCTGGTGCTTACTAAACATCCCATAAATGTTAGCTATTACTGTAATCATTCCCACTTTGTACTATATTCCTTTTCTCAACTTACAGGTCCACCATCTACCCAGTTGCCCAAGAGCAAAGCCCAGCAATTCACTCAATACTTCTCTCTCATACCTCTGCTCTGCACTATCTCCCCACCTCGTCACCCTTAGCAATAATTTGCTAATCTCCTAAATAACTCTTTTCCCATCTCTATCATTATATCTTGCAGTTAGACAGTAATCATCTCTTGCCTAATATACATCATCTCCTGCTTTCTAACCTATCTGCTATGAATCCATCTATCCTATTGCCATTTACAGTTCTTTACGGGCTTTCCCAGGTAAGACCCAAGCTCCTTAACACAATATCCAGGACTATTCATTATCTTTGTCAATAACCCCAAGTGTCTCTCACCTCTCCCACCACAGAGTTTAACCCTTTACTAACACTGTACTGCTGGTAATGCCCAACATGTACTATGCGTTTTTCACAACTCCCCATTTTACTCATTCCATGGGTACCATGCCATGTCATACTATGTCTTTGCTCACGACAGAAAATCTTTCCTTTTCTTCCTCTAGGCTAAGAATAATAGCTTGAGCATATTTTCTTGGAAACCTTCCCTGAACCCTGAGGCTTCTAAGGCATCCTGCATATACCTTTATTAGTAACTTATGTTGTAATTACATATTTTTCGTATGTTTGCCTCTACTAGCCAGTAAGTACCTTAAAGCTAAGAAACTCGAAATCAATGGTCAACCAATATATGACTGGGGAGCCAAGACTAGTCAAGAGGGAAAAGACAGCTTTTCCATAAATGGTGCTGGGAGAACTGGAAAACCACCTGCAGAAGAATGAAACTGGATCCCTGTCTTACACCACTCACAACAATGAACTTAAAATGGATTAAACTTAAGACCAGAAACTGTAAAACTCCTAGAAGAAAACACAGGGGAAAAGTTCCTTGACGTTGGTCTTGGCAGCAATTTTCTGGATATGACAGCAAAAGCAAAAGCACAAGCAACGAAAGCAAAAAGTAAACAAGCGGGACTACATGAAACTAAAAAGCTTCTGCACAGCAAAAGAAACTATCAACAAAATGAACAGGCAACCTATGGAATGGGAGAAAGTATTTGCAATCATATATTTGATAAGGGGTTAATATCTAAAATATATAAAGAATTCACACAACTCAATAGCAAAAAACCTAACAACCTTATTAAAAAACAGCAAGAACTGAATACACAGTTTTCCAAAGAAGACATACAGATGGCCAAGAGGTACATGAAAAGGTGTTCAACATCACTATCAGGGAAATGCCGATCAAAAGCACAATGAGATATCACCTCACACTTGTTAGAATGGCCATTATCAAAAAGACAAGTGGGCCGGCCCGGTGGTGCAGCGTTCTGCTTCTCGGCGGCCCGGGGTCGCCCGTTTGGATCCCGGGTGCAGACACGGCATCGCTTGGCATGCCATGCTGTGGGAGACGTCCCACATATAAAGTAGAGGAAGATGGGGACGGATGTTAGCTCAGGGCCAGGCTTCCTCAGCAAAAAAAAGGACTGGCAGTAGTTAGCTCGGGGCTATCTTCCTCAAAAAAAAAAAAAGACAAAAGATAAGTGCTGGTGAGGATGTGGAGAAAAGGGGACACTTGTGCACTATTGGTGGGCATAGAAATTGGTACAGTCAGTCACTATGGAAAACATTTTGGAGGTTCCTTAACAAAATAAAAATAGAACTACCATATGATCCAGCAATGCGACTTCTGCGTATATATCCAAAGGAACTGAAATCAGGATCTCGTAGAGATATCTGCACTCCCACGTTCACTGCAGTATTACTCACAATAGCCAAGATATGGAAACAATTTAAGAGTCCATCAAAGAATTAATAAAGAAGATGTAGTATACACACATGATGGAATATTATTTAGCCATGAGAAAGAAGGAAACCTTGCCATTTGCCACAACTTGGATGAGACTTCAGGGCTTTATGATCTCACTTATATGAGGAATCTAAAAAAGTCAAACTCAGACAGACAGAGAGTAGAGTGGTGGTTATCAGGGGTCAGGGAGCAGAGGAAATGGGGAGCTACTGGACAAAGGGTACAAACTTCCAGTTATGAGATGAACAAGTCTGGGGATCTAATGCACAGCATGGTGATTATAGTTAATAATACTGTATCATATATTGAATGTTACTAAGACGGGAAATCAATGTTTTCACCACAAAAAAGAAATAGTAACTATGTGATCGCTGAAAGTCATAGCTAATGCTATGATAGTAATCATTTTACAATATTAAATGTATCAAATCAGGGCCAGCCCGGTGGCGCAGCGGTTAAGTTTGCACGTTCCACTTCGGTGGCCCAGGGTTCACTGGTTCGGATCCCGGGTGCAAACACGGCACTGGTTGCCAAGCCGTGCTATGGCAGGCATCCCACATATAAAGTAGAGGAAGATGGGCACAGATGATAGCTCAGGGCCAGTCTTCCTCAGCAAAAAGAGGAGGATTGGCAGCAGATGTTAGCTCAGGGCTAATCTTCCTCAAAAAGAGGGAAAAAAAATAAATGTATCAAATCCATAGGTTGTACACCTTAAACTTATACAATTTTATATGTCAATTATATCTCAATAAAGCTGGAAGTAAAAAAAGCTCTACATCACCCTTTATTGTCAAGTGTCTAGCATAGTGTCTGGAGCAGACTAAATGTTCAATAAAGAGCTGTTTAACAGAAGTAAAGTGAAATAATGGACAAATATGTACATAGCTTTGGTCAGCTTAGTATATCACTGCCACCATCTCTACAGGCAGGTTTAGAAACTGCTTCAGTACCACCTTCTTCAGTTATCAGTGAGATCATCCTAGAGTGACAGAAGTCTGGAAAAGTGATATCCCAGAACCAAAACTTTATGTAAAGTGTACGAAATTGCCTCCTTGATATTAACTGAGGGGGTACCAAAAAAGTGCCTATCAAAAACAGAAAGAAAAGAACATTTCATCATTGACCTTGATTTACAATTAGAAAGCTTGCGTCAAACGTGCAGGACACCTCTATCAGGTATACTTCTAAGTCCAGTTCCTGCTCCTTCCACATCTTCATCCACTTGCTTTGCCAGCCATTTCCTCATTTAAATACACAAGCACACACACACTTGTTCTTACATATTTATAAATAAATGCTACACATTTATTTACCTTTTTAAAAATTGCCTCAAAGCCTTTGCAAGGAATTAAAAAACCTCTCTCACTGGCCTAACATAGCACTTCAAATTCTTACCAACATTTAAACATTTATTTATCAAATATTTACTGAGTTTCTACCAGGTGTAAAACTCTGTGCTACACAGTGTAGATATAAAAGTGAAAGAGACTCAGCTCCCGCTCTCAAGATATGAGAGTTTAGTGAGGATACAGACAAGTCCAAAGGCGATTATAAGACAAAACATGGTGTGCTGGGGTCCTGTGCCAGCAACAGAGGAGGAAGAGTGTTGGAGAGGTGGGAAGACAAGACAGGCGTTTTAGAAGAGACAAAGCTAAGAACTAAAGTATAAATAGGAATTAGCCAGCAAAGAGAGCTAAATATTTCAAGGAAATGCTCTACAAAATCACTGTTGAAATCTACATGTGTTTTTGAGAGGTGACATTAATAGCTACAGCATATCAGAGTCGAGTCAGGCCCCAGGCCCAGCACCGGAGGTTTCACACCCTGACTGCAGAAGCAGACAGAGCCACCCCCAGCAAACAGCAACACGGTGCTACCGCTCTACAGCACATCATGGCTGAAGCACCTACCAACAGGTTATCTCACATACAAGGATAATTTCTCAAGGCCTTCAACCAAGAACGGTTCCAAGTAACCTCCAGGAACAAAGGAGCCAGAGCAGCAAGTGACAGTAAGAGAGGACTGGCTTCCTACATAACTCATGCACACCGGCTGACTTCTCAACAACCCCCGCATCTACTCACTTTGTATCTAGTTTCAAAGCAGCACATTACTCTTCTAAGAACAGCTGCTCCCTGCCGATGTGCTTATTTTCCACGTAAGGGTATATACTTTCACCAAATTTCAACTAAACAAAAAAAAAAAGTCCTGGGACAGAAAGAGCTACACCTAAAATTTGTCCTAAGCTCTATAACCCAGTAGGGAGTGTCCTGTGTTCTGATGCCTATAATGGGCCTCCCATTACCCTCCTTCTAAGGTCACTTCAGAATACTAGATGTGACCACAAGACAAGGTTTGAAAATCCCCAAGCATGCCCAGAGTGTGACTCTTTTGAGGATGAATAAGATAATAGTACAGTACAGGAGCACTTGTGGGCAACTGGAACACTGATGGAAAGGTTTCTAGGAATTGTACCCATGCCACAAAGAAACTTCTGTTGTGAGTCAGAATATCACGACTTTTAGAATTACACACCAGTGAACTCTTACAGCCTATCTCTCATTCACTTCAAAGGAAAGACTTCAGCTTAGATTCCCACTGAAGAAGAAAAGGCATTAACAAAATTTTAAATTATATAGTATATAAATATAATCATTTAAAGACATGACAGGGGGCATTATAAGCAAATGACCAAAACAATGGGCCCATCATTTCACAGTCAGCTACTTGCCCCACGAGCCACAGGGGCATATGGCTTCCTGCACCACCTCTGTTCAAATGGTTTATCTTGCTGTCATATATACTAAATCCCAACACTGGGCAAGAAGAAGAGAATATCTGTCTAAGAGACAGCCCAGAACAAAACATTTTAAAACAATAGCAAAAAAATTTGATTTTATATGAAATTTGTAGAAAATAAATTATAGTTATCAAACTTGCTTCATTAAAATCCTTAGCAAATATCATCATAGACAAATAAAAACAAAAACAAATTACGATAGGAATATAAAACATACACAGCTAACACCAGAATTCAGCAGTTCAATGAGTCAGTAAGACAGAGGCCTGGCTAGCTGGCTAGGATGGCAACACTGCAGGGGTTCCTGCAGACCCCACACATCACACTAAGCAGGGCTGACCATCTGGGATCAGCGATAACATCTTCCCCCAGTTTTTCTTCTCCAGTTCTTATAGTTAGAGATGATGGGGGCACTTCGGAGTTTTAACAGCACTAACTATGAACAAGAGTCAAGAATCAAATTACTTCGGGTACGAAGCCTGAGTCTGCTGACTGGGAAGGGCTGGGTTTGCAGACGGTGGAACTGCGCCTTGGGTGAGAGAAGAAAGCTGCTCCGGGGGCAGACTGTAGCTCGGGAGATGGCTCATCTGTGCATTCCCTGCAACCAGGTAAGCACCACTCTGAGGCGGCCCCGGATACACCTAGACCAGGTCATGATAAAGCACATTAGGTCCTCCATGATTTTAATAGGCATTTCAAACACTCTTTGTAGAGGCATTCAGTTACAAAAAGAACAACAACTACATCTCTACCCTTTTTTTAAAGTTACTTCTGTTAACAGCCTTTTAAAAAGCACTTTTCAGTGAAGTGGGCTCCTGATGATTTTTGTTCCTCCGTAAACATCAGCTAAACTCATGTTCATCTCCAAACAGCAGTAAAGAAACTTACCTTGAAACTTCATACTAATAGAATCTCTCTTCCCATGTTGATATTTTAAAGACTTCCCTAAAAGGAACCCCAAAGGATGTTTAAGAAGTTTCTTTAATTCATTGTTTTACATCAATAGATGGCAATTGCTTATAGATAGAATTTGTATTTCCTAAATTACAGTTTATTGAAACTTTCTAAAGCAGGGGTCAGCAAACTTTTTTGTAAAAAGTCCAGACAGTAAATATTTTAGGCTTTGTGGGCCATATAGTCTCTGCCACAACTACTGAACTTCGCCCATACAGAAAACATCCAGAAAGAATGCATAAACAGATGAGAACGGTTGTGTTCCAGTAAAATTTTATTTAAAAAAAATTATGTAGGAAATCGGATTTGGCCCTTGACTACTCCTGCATCTAAAAACTATACTTGTTTTAATCTAAAGAGATGGAAGTCTTAAATGCCTCAAATCTTAAACATACACAGTGTTGTAATCTTCTGTAGTATTCATTAGATCTTTCCATTTCACGTGTGAAAAGAGAACTCCACTGTCTATGTAGTAAGACTCTTACCAACAGTTAAGATAGCAACACAATCGTCAGGAGACAATACAATCATCTTAGCCATTCTGGTAAGCCATAGAGACTCGCCATACATCAGAAAACAAAAGGTCTTTATTATTAACACAGCTTTCCAGTCCTTACAAATGCAATTTTTTTTGTACTATGTAAATTGAACATGAAGGGTTTCTTTGTCTGTTTTTTTGGCTCAAACTAGTATCAACACCCATGAGGAGGTGTCACCTAGCCCCAAGGTTCTCAGGTTTGACTCTTCATCTCCAAGGTTTTGGCCCCTCATTTCAGGGGAAATGGACCACGCTAAAAAAACATTAATCTGCACAAAGTTTGTGCCACTTTCCATGGATAAAATGGAGTGCCTGGCTAATTACTCCCCATACCCTGAACTTACTGAGTGTGTGGGAAAGAGGCTCTTGAAATTGTTGCTTGGGGTGAGTACAGGGAAAACTGCACTACAAGCATTCTCATGTAAAGAAGGGGGAAAAATCCAGATTAAGGCGGCTCACTATACAACCGAAAACTACAGATACTCAGAATTTAGCAATAATCAGAAATTTCACTCAGACAAAAATTGCAGTTCTTAACCAGGTAATTAAATATGAAGCTTTAAAAATATACAGATATTTGGGCCTCCTTCCTGAAGACTGTGATTCAACAGGTCTGTGGTGAGACCGAAATATCTCTATTTTTTTAAAAAGCATCTGCATTTTTTTAAAAAGCTTGGTGGGTGATTCTGATGCACACCCCTGCAGAAAAAGTTTTTTTAAAATAAGAACTACTGGTATAATTAGTATATTATACATTTACTTGTTAAGTAAAAGATTATTTTAAACTTTATTTTCACTCTAAACATTACTCTTAGAAAGCTTGACATTTTAGAAAAACACAGCTATTTCAAATAACCTCAAATACATTTGAGAATTTAAAATGATATACTTGAGTTTTTAAAAGCTTACCTGAGAACCAGAAACCCCAGATGACTGCACATAATACTGCTGACTCTGTAATTTTGCATACATGGAATACATTGGATCTTCATTCATTAACTTGGTATACAATGAAAGTGCCTCCATCACCTTAACATTAAGTTCTGAGAGTTCTGAATGTTTTCTGAAATATTATACAATAATTTGAAATGTAACTGCTATTTAAATGATAAAGTGTTCTAAATAATAAGACACCTAAAGATAGCAAAAAGTGCTATAAGTAGACATTATTAAAAATTTAATCTGATGACAGAAAATATCCTGTATTTTAGTTTCAAGGCAAACAAAACTGTTTAAGGTTTGGGTGCTGTGCTGGGAGAACTCTAGCTCATTGTATTTGAAATATCTAGGTTTCCCTAGTTAAGAACAGAGGGGTCATTTGTGGGTTGTGGCAATGCCACTTAGAGCAAACGTGATTACAACAGTTAACCCTTATTTTTAAAAGAGACTTATATACTGAAGGTGACATAAATCCTCACTTTGAAAAAAAAGAAAAGGACAGAAGGGTCTAATTCTAATTCCCACATCTAGCAGAAAAGAAGTGAATGAGAACTGGTTCCTTTGACACAGCTTAGAAACAAAACAAAATACAATGGCAGCTCTACCTCAGTAGGCAGTTTAGGGTCAAACTTCAAGAAAGAAGGTACGCAATGTAGATACAGCACATGTTCCTTTACCTGTCAATATCTTCCAGCTTTTCGTCAATGAGAGGTCCCATCTGGTGACACATTGCTAAGATGACAAGATTTGAAGAAATGTAAGAAAACGCAGCAAAAGAAAGCAAATCTTTGATGAAATTCATATAATTTAAGAAATAAAAGCTCTAATTTGGAGTAACAAAAATTATATTAATTAACCTTAGCCCAGAGAACCCAAGATTTATTTTCTTGGGTATTTAGAAAATTAATACTTTAGATTGATTGTTTTGATCTCAAAATTTTTTAAATATAAGTTTTCATTTTAAAACATTCTAAAATGTTGAATAAAATACTTAATTTGGATAGAAAAGTATAAGAATTTGAATTCTACCAAAGGATTAAACTGCATATAAATGTGAGACTGGGTCATAGAAGAGTGAGAAATGTTAACATTTTTATATCATTCTCAATTTTACTTAAATATAAAACCATTCTAGAATAGAACACTAGATATGCCTCTAATTATTTTTTATTTGCAAGGTAACTGGAAAAGAAGGTTCACCTTCAAGATGCAGTAACTCTGGAAGATCTGGTTGATTATCACTGGGATCTGTACTTTGCAACATCTGCAGCAATTGGTCCATTTTATCCTATAGGAATTAAATAGTTAATACAAAAAGCAACAAATCATTATACAACGTGTTCTCACTTCATTATTAGATAATGGATAGCAAACTTCTGTAATTCATAGGTACAGAGACTCCAATTTTGCTTTTGTATATTTAGTATCTATGAATTCTCTTTAGTACCACATGAAGCTAGAGCCTTGAAAGCTCTTCCTACTTATTTTTGAAACTGTTAGCAGACATTCTCTTACATGAGAAGAAACAGAGCCACATTTAAACTCACAACATGTGAGCTCTTCAATCTCTTATGTCATGCTAGTGGATTTCTGTGTCACTTTGCTGTGGAGCAGCTGCCGCCCTGCCATGCTGACAGGTGTACCTTCTCTCTCAAGACGGCATTACTCATGACTAACAACTCGGTCATTACTTCTCCACCATGGTGAGCACAGCAGCTGTTCAGCAAGGCAAAGCTAAGCTATATTACAGCTGTTCTCCTTCTAAGTGGGGCTGAAAAGATTTATTCTACATTTCCTTTCCACCCATGTTTCAATTTGTCATAAAAAGGAGGAGGAGGATTTGTGGTTTCTGCATTCTCCTATGTGGGAAAGGCTGGAAGGCATCTCAAAGCAACGACTCAGACCTATTTCAGTCTCTTTTGTTCTAAGACCAGTGAAAACTAACGAAGCCATCATTACACAAATACATCCATACATTACATAAGTATACATGTATTTATATGTAAGTTTTTAAAAATCAAAATATAGATCTCATGTACCAAAGAATACTACTGTAGAATTACAAACTTTTTTCTATGTGTAGTTCTTATGTGGTCATGCTACTAAATAAAGGTACATGTAGTAAATAATTTAAAGACTACCAATTCTATGCAAAGTAGCTATTTAAACCAAAACAAAACTCTATATTCTGTACAGAAGGAGAATAGTTTAAGATGAATTAATCACTAGAGAGTGAAAGTGACACAAGTATACAAAAAACTCTTCTAAGTCAAAAAAATCTTATATTTTGAAATGGATACTACTTTTCAACATAGAAGATTCACAATTTTCATTTTAAATACTCTAAAAAAGAAGGCACATGTCAGAAAAGTTTGCCTACAGCAAAAAAAAGGGGGGGTAAAATGAGAGTTAGCGTCAACTAACATGTGGATAATTTTTGCTTTGTTTACAGAAAACTACACCCCATCTGAAATGATCTACTCTCAGAGAAATAAGACCACTAGTCTGACTCCACACGCACTTTCTTCTGTAACGCAATCGGCCAAACGGGACGTTCCCTGAGGCAGGGGGCCCCCTGGCTCTCAGTGCAGTCTTCTACAGTCCGCTCTCGAAGAGGACGCTGCAAACGTGCAGCTCTGGCTCCCCAAAGGAAGGCTACAAATCTGTAAATCCCTTCACATACTTTGAAGAGGACACCTCATTTTTCATCATAAGTTTAAAATATTATAAAGGATATAACTTCCAGAGCATTAAATAGTGACATTTTAAAAATAAAAGTCACACCTTCTTTTAAAATATATCCAACAAAAATCTCACTACAATAGTGTTTGTAATAGAAAAAAAACAACAAAAAACTGGGAATAACCTAAGCATCCAACAATAGAATAATTAAATCATGAAAAATCCACTCTGTGGGATATCAAGCAGGAATTTAAAATAATAAAGCACAACTATATGAACTGACATGGTAAGAATGGGACTAGAGAGGAAGTTTCAAGGAAACTTTGCTTTGTCTTTATTGTTAGAATTTTTCTAACAACAAAATGCACACATTAATCAAGTAACCGATTTTTTTAAAGAAGACAAGAAAAGTATTTCAACTTCAATGCCAAGCAGGAGCTGCTCTCTTGGAGGAAATCACTTACTTCATCAATAAAGGCTTGCTCCGGCTCGGGCTCTATTGTTTCCACCTGAACATCATCGCTAAATTGTACCGTCTTTTTCTCCGTTTTAACTGTAAAACAGGTAACGTTTATCTTTTCCTTATAATAAATTTAAAATTCTATTTTAAAGCACTTTAAGTTTCAAGAGAAAATTTGGGTTTTTCTTATATTCCCTTCAAGCTGAGAGACTCTATGTAAAGAATAATTAGGTGCAGATTTAGGCAATAATGACAGAACATTACTTTATGAACTCTGTCAAGATTTCTTAAGTGTCTCTTCTCAAGATTTTACATTTCCCATAAAAGATATTTCACTAAAAATGAGAGGCATATTTCTGAAACAAAGATTAATCACCTACTATATGTGAGAATTTAGTAAATTAGTGGACAAAAAGCAAAGTTTTACAATCGATAAATGAACTCTGCAATTGAAAATAAATCCTTTTTAAATTACCAGTTTTTTCAAAGAAAAGTCTCGTTTGATAGACTGTGCTATTACAACGTAATGAATTAGAAAGTTAGCTATATGGTCTCCAGCACACCACTCAAACTTTTTATCAACAGAACAACATCCAGGGCAGTGGAGAACTTTACAAGTAGCCTTGTCAGGGATCTGAATTCTCCACTAAACTGTAAAATTTTGCTTTTTAGTTATGTTATTCTTCACAATGAAAAAGCAGTTATTAAGGGATCTGCCAACCACAGACCAGAAGCACATATTTCTCTTGCTCAACAAAGCAATCTTTAAAAAACATTCAATATAACTAGTAACTCAAATTATATAACTAGTAACTCAAATTAACTAGTAAATATAAGGTTGTGATTAACATAGCAATTAATCTTCTCCAAAATAATAATGGAGAGGCACACAGAGCTTTAAAGGAATGAATTTCCTTTCTGGATTCTTCATCCTTGTATCAATGTGGCCAATCAGTATTCATAAAAATATTAAGAATAAACATGGAAAGGGGGATGGGAAGGGGACAGAATTAAGGAAGGGAAATAACATTTACTAAACTATTAAATCTGCTTAATGGAATATCACATTTCCCCTAATGAATCTTCAATAGAATCCTGTAAGATATGCCCTTTTTTTTTTTTTTTGGCTGAGGAAGAGTCACCCTGAGCTAACATCTGGTGCCAATCTTCCTTTATTTTGTATATGAGCCAGCTCGACAGTGTGGCCACTGATGAGTGGCGTAGGTCTGCACCTGGGAACCGCACCCAGGCCACCAAAGTAGAGCGTGCCAAACTTAACCACTAGGCCACTGGGCCTGGCTCGAGATACGCCCATTTTATAAAGGAGGTTAACAGTGGCTTAAAAAGATTATAAACTCTTGCATGGGAGAAAACTAACAGACAGCAAAGCCTGGATTTGAAAGCCACTCTGTCTAGCTCTACTAGCCCACACTACTAGAATCTGGCCTGTGATTTTACCCTGAGAACAAGAAGTCCTAATGCTTCCATATTCTGTGTTGTGTGCTTCTGTATAAAATGGAAATAGTTTAATTTCCAACATAAGGAACATATTTATCCCATTCAAGTCACCATAAAGCAAAATTCTACATACAAAAAGTTTCAGTTGATTTTATTTTCTCATGGGGGAAAAAGAGACACCTGCTATAGATACTTTGGCGTTTTATACCTTGAGCTTTTAACAAGTAGAAATCTAGGATGGGACTGCATTGGCTGCTACACGTAAGAGAACACAGGGTAGACTTCAGATCCTAAGAGCTGACCATGCACAAGTTTGCAGTGCTTCTTCTCATAGAGAAATACTAATACTATTAGTATTAGAAAGAGAGAATACTAACACTAATACTATATATGCATCTATGTGCGTGTGTGTATATACACATATAAAATATTATTTATATATATATATAAAAGATACAGTGCTTTCACAGTATCTTACTGCATCTACAAAACAAAAACAAGCTAAGCAGGGCAGGTACTTCTACTTCACACACTGAGTGAAGTGGACTTCTGTTTCGTCTTAAAGAATGATGCCATGAGGATCATGATAGCACTTGTCTTCCAAGCTTGAGAACTCTAACTCCGTTACATAAGCTCTGACGCTCCTGTTTCTCTTTTACGTGGTACAGGGTGAAACACATGAGAAGAGCTAGAATACTCATTTACAGAGCATTGCTATATGATGAGAAAAAAGATGAGATGGTTACATGATCTACATGAGATCTTGGGTCTCATCTTCAACAGAAGTCCAAGAAAATTCTCTCCTTTCCACCAGCTGATTCAGGAAAAAAATCCAATACTCCCCCCGCAAAAAAAACCCAAAGAAACACTACCATCAGCCAAGGTTAAAAGTTGGCACACTACGCAGTGCCACGTAAACAAATTTCTATAACATGTTTTTTTTAAGTTCTAACAAAAAAGAACTCTATTAAACGAACGGGTATCAGGAATCTGTCTCTATAAAAGTGACACAAGACAACCAGGCAATAACTATGAGAGGGCATTGTTTTAGCAGAGATCTGTAAGGTCTGGTTTGTTGTTAAAGCCTTCTTTGAAAGAGAATTTTCTTCTGTTTTTAAAAAAGAGTATCTTATCATTAACATACACACACATAACATTTATTGTATAAATATTTATATAGTTTGTATTCTGGATAATATTCAGTACTGGGTGCTGTTGAAAATAAAAAGATATAAAACACAAATACCTTTTTCTTAAAATTCTTGTAAACTAAAAAAGATCTAAGCATCTTGTGGTTTATAAGTTTCTTTGATTCCTTCTACCTGACGTTATAGAAAGATGAGATGAGATGAGAAATTTTGCCAGATAACCATAGCTTACCAACTTATATACAAAAACTCTTAAAATTCTAAACATTTCAATTGCTAATAGAAATCTTTCTAGACCAGAACATAGTTCTGTTTTCTTAAATAGAGGGAGATTATGACAATCTTGATGACTCAAGTTCATCATTATGAAGATGCATTAAAATGCATTATTACGTATAAATATAGTGAATTGTCTACAAATGTTTTGATAAGCTCCTGGAAATTACATCTCTTGCAAGCAGTATGCCTGCCAGTAATATCACTTTCCCTCTTTGGCCCACTCTAGTTTATTTCTCCTGGTCAGCAAAGGTTTGGAAATCAAACAAAACACTGTTTATATGCTTAGTTACGACACCTTCTGTATATCTTACATGAGGACTTAGGAAATCCATTATGCTGTTCAGAGGCCAATGCTTCCAAGTTTGGGGCTAGACACTAAAGAAATGGTTTCAAGGGGCTGGCCTCATGGTCAAGTGGTTAAAGTTTCACACGCTCTACTTCCATGGCCCAGGGTTCGCAGGTTCAGATCCAAGGTGTGGACCTACTCCACTCATCAGCCAGGCTGTGGAGGCATCCCATATACAAAATAGAGGAAGATTGGCACAGGTGTTAGCTCAGGGCCAATCTTCCTCAAGCAGAAAAAAACAAATTCTCTTTGAGGTTACACTTCATTTGTTATACTTTTATCAGCTGATGATGGAGTGACATCAGCAACATGGCCGAGGCAGCTGTTCCCTTTGTCTCTTCCCCTGTTGAACTACAACTAAATGGACATTCACTGACCAATGGAGGAAGCCCACCCAGCACTACAGGACACCTGAGAGACACAGACAACTGGTACACCTGAGGGTGGATGGACTGGCGCCTAGGAAGTGGCAGAGATAGGTGAGCCCGCCCTGCTCTCCCCTGGTAGCCCTATGCATGCACATGAATGCTTTCCAGCCTGGCGCAAGTGCCCCAAAAGTGGGAACACACACCAGGGTGACCATAGGAAGTGGTACCCGTTGGCCTGAGCTCATGATCGCTCTCCCAGCGAGGAGAGGGAGCCCACCATATCCCTGTGCCACCAAGGAGCAGCCCTAGCTCAGTCTGATGAGGAAGCCCCACCTACCAAACACAGCGGCCCCACAGACTGTAAACAGAGACCGCAACTGATCAACACACTGGGGCAAGCACACCCCAGGCCCAAGCAAGCACTCATAGTGCTGCTGAGCCCCAAAAGACGGAACGTGTCCCAAGAAGCTGTGGGTAAAGGTAGCAGCAGCTTTGAGCCCACCTGGTTCACTTTCCTGGCAGGGATAGGGAACCCATTGTGCCCCTGTGTGGCCAAGGAACAGCCCTAGCTCAGGTCCCAGGAAGGAAGCCCCACCTGCCAAGCACAGCAGTCTGAAACCTCAAGCAGAGATGGCAGCAGATCTACATGCTGGGGCAAACACAGCCCAGGCCCACACACGCTCATAGTGCAGCTGAGCCTCCAAAGAGGGAATGTGTCCGAGCAGCTGTGGGAAGAGGCACAGCAGCTTTGAGCTGGCTTGGTTCACCTTCCTGGTGGGGAGGGAGAGCCCATAGTGCCACTGAGGTGCCAAGGAGTGGCCCTAGCCCAGAGTGGAGGCCCCGCCTGCCAAGCACAGCAGCCCCATGGACCTCAAGCAGAGACTGCAGCAGATCCACAGCCGGGGCAAACATAGCCCAGGACTGTGCACAAGTGCTCGTAGTGCTGCTGAGCCCCGCAAGAGGGACATGTCCTGGGTGGCTGTGGGAAGAGGCAGGGGTAGCTTTGAGCCTGCTGGTGATCACTTTCCTGGCAGGGAGGGGGAGCCCATAGTGGCCCTAGCTCAGTCCAGAAAGGAAGCCCCACCTACCAAGGACAGTCAACACAAGCATCTGAAAGCACCTCAGGCTGGGGCAAGCACTCAAGACCCTACAGCTTCCAGCAGACAGGGTGGGGCCAGAAACTCTGTTCCTGCTTCCCCCAGGGGTAAAAGGTAGAATCTGTGTCCTAAGAATACCACAAATGCCCCGACAGGAGATTAACTCGTCAAGCACCATGAGAAACTGCAACAGCAATTCAGGCCAGAACGAAAACGACAATTCTCCAAAAACCAACACTGAAGACACAGAAATTTACGACCTAAATGACAGAGAATTCAAAATAGCCGTCATAAGGAAACTCAACGACTTACAAGAAAACACAGAAGGACGAGCCAAGAAGCTCAGCAATAAAATGAATCTCTTCACCAAAGAGACTGAAACTATAAAAAAAAAAATCAAGCAAAAATTTTGGATATGAAAAACACAATTAATGAGATAAAAAATAACCTAGAATCATTAAGAAATATAACTGGTCTTATGGAAGAAAGAATTAGTCTTTTGGAGGATAAAAATGTAGAAATTTTACAGGTGGAGGAGACAGAACTAAGATTTTTAAAAAATGAAGGAATTCTTTGAGAAATATCCAACTCAATTAGGAAAAGCAACATCAGGATTATAGGTATTCCAGAGGGAGAAGGGGGGGAGAAAGTAGCAGAGAGGTTTATTCAAAGAAATAATTGCTGAGAACTTCCCAAACCTGGGGATGGTTCCGGATTTACAAGTAAATGAAGCTAACAGAATGCCCAACTTCACCAATGCTAAAAGACTTTCTCCAAGGAATATAACAGTAAAAATGGCAAAAGTTAATGACAAAGAAAAAATATTAGGAGCAGCAAGGCACAAGAAAATAACCTACAAAGGAACCACTATCAGGCTTTCAGTGGATTTCTTGGCAGAAACCCTACAGGTTAGGAAAGAATGGAATGATATATTCAAAATACTGAAGGACAAAAACTTTCAGCCAAGAATATTCTATCCAGCAAAATTTTCCTTCAGATACGATGGAGAAATAAAAGCTTTCCCAGATAAACAAAAGCGGAGAGAGTTCATCGCCACCAGATCTCCCCTACAAGAAACAGAGATGTCCTCACCCCAGCAACAAAAAGGCAAAAGTCTATGAAGCCTGAGCAAGGAGATAAATAGACAGACTTGATCAGAAACCTGCAGCTCTCTACCAGAACAGGGAGGCAAAGACTCAATTACAACTTAAAAGAGAAAGGGAAAGAAAGCATCAAAAGTAATGATAAACACTTCAACTTAGTTACAAACTCACAAAATTAAAAACAGAACAATTTGTAAAAGCAATCATTCAGAAGGGGAGAGGAAAGGGAAGGACCCTGCTTAGGTTAACGGAGATGAGACGCTATGAGGAAATGGACTATCTCATCTCCAATACCTTTCACACAATCCTCATGGTAATCACTAAACAAAAAGTCAGAGCAGAGGCACAATTCACAAAAAGAGAGAAAACTGAGGGATGCCCCTCAGAAAAGCACCAAAATGAAATGGCAGTCAGAAATACAAAGGAAGAGAAACAATGGAAACATAGAACAACCAGAAAACAAGAGATAAAATGGCAGCATTAAGCCCTCATATATCAATAATCACTCTAAATGTAAATGGATTGAATTCTCTGATCAAAACACAGAGAGTAGCTGGATGGATTAAAAAACAAGACCCAACAATATGCTGCCTCCAGGAAACATACCTCAGCTCCAAAAACAAACATAGGCTCAGTGTGAAGGGATGGAAGACAATACTCCAAGCTAATGGCCAACAAAAGAAAGAACGTGTTGTCATACTTCTATCAGACAAAGCAGACTTCAAGTTAAAAAGGACAATGAAGGACAGAGGGGCAGTATATAATGATAAAAGGACACTCCACTAAGAGGACATAACACTTATTAAAATATATGTGTGTAACACAGGGGCACCAAAGTACATAAAGCAATTATTAATAGACCTAAAGGGAGAAATTAACAGCAACACAATAATAGTAGGGGACCTCAAGACCTCACTTACATCAATGGACAGATCATCCAGACAAAAAGTCAAGAAGGAAATAGTAGATTTAAATGAAACACTTGATCAGATGGTCTTAATAGATATACAGAGAGCATTCCATCCAAAAACAGCAGAATACACATTCTTCTCAAGTGCACATGGATCATTCTCAAATATAGACCATATGTGGGGAAACAAGGCAAGCCTCAATAAATTTAAGAAGATTGAAATCATCCCAACCATCTTTTCTGACACCAATGCTATGAAGCTAGAAATCAATCACAAGAACAAAACTGGGAAAGTCAGAAATATGTGGAGACTAAACAAGATGCTATTGAACAACCATTGATCACTGAAGAAATCAACCGATGATAATGAAAATATATAATGCATAAACTCCAGAACACTTCTTAATCTGCATTTTTACAATGATACACATACACACATACATATATATCGCTCTCTTTTTTTAACGAAAAGTCCATAGTCTGTCTAAAAATAATCTTGGTAGACAGATGATTTCAATTCTTAGATAATTAGATGATTTCTGGTAAATAATCTACTGACCAAAGAGCAGCAATTTTACCTTGGAGGCACTGACATCTGAGAATCCCTGCTCCAGAAAGGTGAATTTACTCAACTTTCATTAAAAGAGGATTATGGATTATCATCCACTGACAGATTAGAAAATACTTACTCATTTCTGGTTCAGCAGTGAGATCAGCAGTCACAAAATTAGAGGGAAATAACCCCATGCCTTGATGGGTTTCACCTTTCCACCAGTTGGGATCACTATGAGGAACAAAAAAGAACGCTTTCCTATAATAGATTATTTCTATAAATCTTTACCTTTTACAGTGTTTAACTTACATTATTACCAGATTTGAATCCCACAACAGATCCATAAAGGAGGAAAAAAATGTATTGTTATTACAAATAAGAGGTGAGGCCTTGGAGAAGATAAGCTATTAAACACAGAGTCCTTTAGCTTTTGGAAGCCTGGTGAACACTCTGAGGATCTAATATATGGCTCTGAACTCTCTCCCAGAAAAAGGGGTCCCCACACTTAAAAACAGTCAACCTCAGGTGGTCCATGGACTCCAGTCTAAGAATCCTTTGTAATAAGTACATAGTAGACTCTTAATTCACATCTCCATTCCTAAATCAGTGCTCTTTCTAGCACATATCAGCAAATTTTCCCCGCACAGGAGAACACATATTACAGATGACACCATTTATAGCATAAAACGTTCACAAGAACACACTCTCAGGTGTACACCCATGTTCACCACTGTATCCTCAGTGCCTAGGACCAGGAAAGCTAGCAAGCTCTCAATAAACATTTCCTAAATGAATGACCAACGTTTTGTGCAATTTCCAACTAACCAACTCAAACTTTACTGCATTTTCTTCCACTCAAGAAAATATATTAGACTATAACTGAGATACTATAGAAATAATCTTAAATCTATTTGAATTATTTTTTAAAACCACTTACAAATTTCAGTACTTCTTT
Organism: Equus quagga; assembly: GCF_021613505.1. Lineage (NCBI taxonomy): Eukaryota > Metazoa > Chordata > Mammalia > Perissodactyla > Equidae > Equus > Equus quagga. The sequence continues at coordinate 16,486,635 of NC_060278.1, forward strand.
ATCAAGTAAACATAAAGCTACATAGTAAAAAAAACCAATGCACTGTATCACCTCCCCTATGATTAGTTTGTAAAGGTATATAATTCCATGTAAAATGAATTTGTTCCACACAGATATACTATTCTCTGTAAATAAATAAATTCAATATATTATGTGTTTCTTACAAATTCCATAAATACACAGACGTATTCAGCATATTTTCTAAAATCTTAACTTTTTTACTAATTTAACAACATATATTATTAGATGAAACCAAAAATAAATAAACTAGGCCTCCAAAACAAATAAAAACTAAATAATAGATAAAAAGGAATTAAACTACAAAATAAGAATCTAGACAGTACGACACAAGCAAAGCACCCAAGTGTAATACAGAGAATATATCTGTGCCAATATTTTTTTTTATTACATTTGGTAAAGGCATTCAACAGGAATAACATGAAACACAAAAGTAGTAAGTTATATATTTTCATAAGAATGTTTAATTTAATAGTAAGCATCACCTGTCATCAAGAATGGTAATAATTTCTCCAGCTTTAAAAGTAAGTTCATTATCTTCAGCAGCTTCAAAGTCATATATGGCACGAACTTTTCGGCCTTCGTGGTGGTGATTAGTTAAGAGATTGGATGTGCTCGGATACAGGCTGGACACGGTGGTTGACTGCTGCCTTTGTTCCTTCAGGGACAACTCAATAGCTGGAAAATAATGGGTTCAAAAGAACAAAACTGTTAATATATCCAATAATCCAAAGGAGTAGAAAAAGATATCTGAAGGTGTTCTTCTTTCAACAGCATAGCTGGACTAGGACATACCCTATACTGAACAAAAACCATTTCATCAATTCTATTCATTCATTCACAACTGAAAGTTTAAAAAATAAATAAACACAAAAACTGAACAGCATGACGACTATTTTTACTCAATGGATACAACAAATTATTCCAGATAATAAAACGATATAAACTCTTAGATCCATTTTTTAAAATTTAGCTGCAGATATTTTATATTTTCTTTCACATTTTCAATGTATTTCTATAGCTTCAGTTTGCAAAATAATCATCAAAATCATCTGGGAAGTCAAGAATCTCCAGCCTCTTACTAAATCAGAGCCTCAAAGGCAGCATCTGTATTTTATTGCTCCAAAGGTAACTCTTACATACTCAAAGAACTGAAATGTGGAAATAACCACAGTAAAGTGCCTCCTAACAGAATCCCCAAAACAGATTTCAAATATGTCTCCTCTATCTCCTCCCCCAGTGCAGGCCATCACATGTGTCACTCAGGTTTGGCAATGTAATCTTAACAGACTGATTTACCCTGCTTTCAACTCAACTTGTAACCTCTTTTTCCTTTCCACCTCTGTTCCAGATCGATAAAACCTAATGGGAAAACAAAACTTTAAAACTCTCGTAAGAAAATACAGGAAAATATCTTTTAGCATCTAAGGATAGGGGAAAATATCTTAAGACATAAAAAAGCAAAATTCATAACAGAAAAGCAAAAATTTTGATATCAAAATGTAAAACTTCTGTTTAATAAAATACACCATTATCAAAGTTAAAGTATAAGCCAAAAACCAAAAGCACATATCTACAAGAGATATAACAGGCAAAAGATTAACATCCGAAATAAAGACTTTCTACATATTATTTTTTCTTTAAAAAAACGACAGTAGAAAAAGAAAGACAATCAGAACGGCTAATAAATGTACAAAAACAGATTAAACCTCACTAGTAATATAGGAAATAAAAGTTAAAATAATTGGACATCATTTTGAACCTATCAGATTCACAAAAAAATAAACTCTGAAAATAACCAAATGTTGTCTAGAGATTAAAAATAATAATAATAAGAGCTTTCCTACATTGCTGATGGAAGAGGAAATAATACAACTATTTAGCAAAGTTAAAGAGGTACCTACCCCATGAGTCAACAATACCACTGTTAGTCACACAAAATAGTCACACACACATATATATATACACGTACACACATACAAGAAAACACATACAACAATACTCAATGCAGCATACTTGTTAGAGTAAAAAAAAAAAATTAGAAAACCCCAATGTCCATCAGTGGGAGGATAGATAAATTACAGCATATATTTATTATTAGTGCATGGGAATATTATACAGCAGTTAAAACAAACTTGATTTATGTGTCTCATTATCAATAGATCTCAAACATACTGCTGCGCAAAAAAACCAAGTTGTAGATGGCACCTGGAGTATACCATTTACGAAAAAAGACTCTGTTGGACACAAAAGTATTTGGTTTTGTTTATGGATATACAGTATAGATAGTATAGTAAAAATATTATAAAACCATAGACTGAAAGGACACATATGATAGTAGCTGCCTTGGAAGAGGAGAGGAAAGAAATCAAACTGCGGAGGGGAAAGAAGTAGAGTTCAGCTTTAGCTATGAAGTCCTATTCTTTTATTTTTAAATATCTCAAGGATAAAAATATTAAGTAACAGACTTTTATCTTCTCACCATCAGGGACTTAAAAACGTACCTTTTGCTAAATCTTCTTCTTCTTTTTTGTTAGCCACAGCACCAGGATCCTTGGCTACCAGAGCTGGGCTTGCTTTCGCTTGTTCTGCAGCCTAACAGAAAAAAAGGAACACATCATCTGAGGGTTGTTCTCAATCTTCCTACCCACCTAATCTAAGAACTTGCAAGACTTTCTCATCAATCGACCACAGACTTTGGAAAAAGAAAGAAATTCAAACTGGAGCAGCCTCCACTTTGAAAGGAGGAGAAGAGTTAGAACTGGAGAAGACAGACTGAGAGTAACTGCATGACAGGGCCGGCAGCCTAACCACACTCTCAGATTTGTGCAAAGCAGTTCAACTAAAAGCAGACAGGATGCAAACAAGAGAAGAAAAACCAGAGGAGATTTAAAAACTTTTAGAAAAATTCTAAAACCAGAAAAGGAGTTGAGAGAGGGAAAGAGATGACTATTTTAAAAACAAATAGTTTTTGAAAGCTTAAAGTATCTATTCAAGAGTTATACTTTATTGCTTCCTTGCAGATCAAAAGTCAGGATGTTATCTTTAGGAACCTAGATTTATATCTAATAATATAAATGCTCATAAGACTAGACTATTTTGTAAACCAAAATACAAGTCGTTAACTCTGACAATATATTACTGTCCAGCTTAAACATATTTTGTAAATAAGGTAGTATATAAGTAAATAAATACATAAACTGATTCACGCTTACGGAATTACAAGCTTCTAGGCCTCTTAGTTTCCCCATGGCAATCAAGGCAAATCAGACTCCAGCCTATCTAACCAGCCTCATTTTTCAATCATTCTATCAGTTACCACATATGTATATATACTGGTACTTTCCCACCTCTGACACACGTTTGCTTCTACTTATAATGTCCTCCTCTCGGGCTCCTTTTGCTCCATCCACATTTTCTCCTATTAAGTTTCAACTCACTAGTCAGTAAACAGCTAAAGCACCACTTTCTCAAGGAAACATTCCTAAATCCCTTAATTAAGCATTCCTTCTTCTGTGTTCCTCTCCTAACACTTTCAAACAAGGTTCTATGAAATGGGTTGGTAAGAATGCAAGTTGCAGAGTCAGGAAAACATGGGTTCAAATCCAAGATCCACCACTTTCTAATGTATAACCTTGGGTACGTTAACCTCTGTGCACCTCAAGTTCCTCAGCTACAAATGAGAATGAGAGCACCTACACATCATACAGTATATCGAGAGGATTAAATTAACACATGTAGCTTCCAAAGTCAGACAGGAAGGGGGTCATTCAGGGTTTAAAACAAAAAGCATAACATTGTCTCCTGGGATTTACAATGTATATAGAGGTAAGGTATGTCATACATGTGACAACTACAGCATAAAGGGTGCTGAAGCAGGGAGTCAAGAAACCACATACAGCTGCAAGCTTTCTACACTGGCATGAAATAATACAACATTAACTCAAAACAGATAGTGAAAAGTTACAAATGGATACTGTAATTCCAGAGCAACCAGTAAAAAAAAACCATAATTCTAAAAAATATTCTAATTACCACATGTTCAGCACTTAGAACAGTGCCTGGCACATAAAGGCAAGCAATAAATCTCAGCTTCTATTATAATTATCTGCTTACACATCTGTCTCCACAACCAGACTATATGCTCCTTGAGGGTATTTGAGCCTAAATATTACAAGCAATCAAAAAATGATTGTTGAGCAAATTAAAGGCAAAATGTTCAACATCATAGTAAAATACAGTTCTATATTCTTCACTTAGTATATTTTAAATTGTCAAACAAATGCACAAGGCATTTATTTTTAGAAAAGCTGATTAGAGAAAAGCTGTTTGTAGTTCACGGAATAGATCTTTAACCACCCTCAACTCTGATCCCCCTCTAGTTGTAATCTTCTTTAGACAATGTTTCAATCATCATGCACCTCTGAAAATTGAAGGCATGTTTGGTCAGAGGTAACCTTTTTCTTTACATATGAAATTTTCTTCATAACTTGCTGAATTTCACAAAATAGACATATTGATCTTTTGTGGTCTGTGAAGGAATCTCTACCAGTCAAGAAGGAAGTACAGAAACAAGCTATATTCAGCCCTACATTCCCGCACTGCACACTTTTCAAAGTTCTTTCTATTATCAGGTTCCAAGTGTGGCAATGACACTTGCCTTATTAGCGAGTCAAATACAGCAGCAGTGCTAACGTTACTTTTCTCTCTCTGTCTAAAGTTAGTACCAAAGGAAGCACAGCAGCACAAGTTGGTGACTAATGTATGACTTCTCTTCATATTTTTATATTATTTGCTTCCGTACTTGAATGAAAAAATATACTTAAAAGATCCTTATATTTTCAGAGGCTTTTGTTAAGTATGCTAACAAAGACCTAGACTGATGAAAATGTAGTCATGACTAAAGCAACTAAGTGACTTTAAAATCTAGAGGGACTTCTGCAGTTGATCCTAGATGATGCGTTTTTTCATTAAACTTGAAGCTCTTTACAAACACAGTTTTCAATGATAAGCTTTTCAGAAACTACTATAAAAATAATCACCATTCCAGCTCATCATATTTTACTTTACATGCGTTTTATATATTTCTTGTGGCTGAAAGATAGCAACTATAACAAAATTAGGTATCACATATTTTACAACAGCTAGCTGAAAGGAAGAGAAGCAACTCAACTTTACTGTTGCTGATCTATGTCCTGAATCTTTTGAACAGGACAGTAACATAACTTCTATGCCAATCAAGCAACAAATGCCCTTGCCACGTGTTCGCTCCACTTCTTGTCCTTGGAAGCCTAGTCTGGACAGACACATATCCACTAACCTCTCTATCACACGAAGCAGGATCATGTAGTGGAAAGAACACTGAACTGAGAGTCAGCAGGCCTGTGTTCTAGTTCCAGCTCTGTCACTACTAGCTGTGGCCCTGGGCAAGTCACTTAACCATTCTGCGTCCCTCAGTTTCCTCATCTGTAAAATGAGGGGATTAGATTAGAGAATCCCTAAAGTTGTTCCCACAATTATCTGAGATTCTAGGTTAACTGAACAAAGCTACGTGTCAGATCATTAATTCTTCTTCCTCCTCTTATAGGAATAAGTCCCTTTGTGGACTGAAATGCAGTTTTCACTTGCACTGAAAGCCGTACTCAAGAGCAGTGCTTCTCAAACTTTAATGTGCATCCAGAATCAGCCAGGATCTTGTTAAAATGGAGATGATGAATCCATAGGTCTGGAGTGGCACCTGAGATGCTGCATTTCTAACAAGCTTCTTAGGTGGTGGTGATGATGGTCAACGAACCACAATTTAAGTAACAAGCTTTAGAATAGGTTCTCAGAGTATAGAAACTGCAATTCCACTAAGCATCTACACTCTTTGGTTCTCTGATAATTAAACATTGTTTCTGTTGTCAAGGAAATTATTATAAAATATCTTGGATCATTCTGCATAAAATTATTCCTTAATTATACAGATTCTAGAAATTATTCTGAGAGTAGTAAAAGCCAGCTATCAATTATGAATGAATATTTCTCAAAAACATAATGTTTTTTTCCTCCCCAAATCCCCCAGTACATAGTTGTATATTCTAGTTGTGGGTCCTTCTAGTTGTGGCATGTGGGACGCCACCTCAACATGGCCCAATGAGTGGTGCCATGTCCGTGCCCAGGATCCACACCCTGGGCCACTGAAGCAGAGCATGTGAACTTAATCATTCGGGGATGGGGCCGGCCCCTCAAAGACATAATTTATCATTGTAAAACTATATCAATTAAGAAGAAAAATATCCTTTCCTTCCTTCACCTCCCAAATATACTTCTGGGTCTTCACATGTCAAGAGTACTCAGATAAACTAGAAGTACCTTGGAAGAAAGTCTAGATAAGTCTGGATGAGTCACTACACGATTCCGTGGAGCGGTCAAAACCCTGAACTTGAGTCGTCCACAGCTGAGAGTTTTCTGCTTGTCCTTTCACACAACTCATCATATTCCACCCCGATCCATTCAGTAGGGAAAGGCAGTATGGGAAATTACTACACAGTTTAAGCCCCCTTGATGAGTTGGGCATGCTAAAGGTTACCCAGAATAGAAAAAGAATAAAAGAGATAACCTTGCATTTCTTCTATATGACATAAATTAGATATTTATCTCATTATATACATAATTTTTTTTGGAAAAGAGAAGTCAAGTCTTTCAATCAATCATATTTATTAGGAGGAAGGACAAAGACTTATGCACTAGTCAGCTCTTGTTAAGGGAAAAGATGTTTCACATGCTTCTCTTCCCCTTGACTCCCTTATATCTCCTTCCCATTTTTAATACAGGTATACGTAAATTTTATAATCAAAAGAACCTCTAAATTCATCCTTAAATTTTAAGAATATCCTGATTTTTGAGCTGTCATTCTTTGTAAGTAAATTATAGCATTAAGAGCATTTAACAAGATTGTCAGTATTACCTGACACAATAATGCAATTTTGTCTATATTATTAAAATTATATAAAAAATTTAAAAATTGCAAAATGTTACACTAATTCATTTATAGAGGAGAAACAGTGGGAAAGTAGAAGTTGGAACACATTAATATTCCACTATATTTTTTGGGCACCTTTGAATGTAAGATTATTAATAATAATTTCTCTGGAGTAGTAAAACCTGCCTGGGTTTGGAGGAAAAAAAAATTCAAATAAACATGGCTACTTTAGAGACACAAACTGTAGCCACAACTTTACAAAATACCTGAGAGCCGATAGCTGGAAACGTAACTCCTTGTTCCTTAAGGTTCTTAATCATTGCTGATATTAGACTAAGCTGTGGATCATTCTTAAATTCATCGGTCCATTCAACCATAAGAGCCTTTAATTTTTCACACACTTTAGGGTGACCCTAAAAAACAGAGAAAAATGTTAATTAAAAAGTACTAACTTCTTGGTTAATGATTTAATAAGGATAACTTAAATATAAAAATTATCAAGTGTTGTAGATTTCTTTCTGAATCACAAATAACCCCTCGCTATAGATGATACATAAGAAAATATAGTTGGTTACTAGAAACAAACTAATTGTATTTTCACACTATGAAAAACAAGAGAAGATACCATCATACACACCTCATATCAAATTAAAACAGATCAAATATGTAATAACTTATTTTGGAGGTCAGAAAGTCCTGACCAGAGTATTTTGCAACTAAGCAAGCTTTGTACATGAGGAAGACAAAGAAAAATAGTCTGTTTTACTTGGTTTTTCACAGGCCAATAAAAAAGTAAGTTGGAAAGAGAATAAATGGTATGGTTCCTTTATTCCTAATTCCTCACTTCTAACATGCGTGACTGTGTATTTTTCCCAAGTTGTTTAACTATCTGAGGCCTAATTTGAGGTCTATTCATGTTAATATTCCAGGAAACTTAATTTCTTCATAATAACATCTCCCCCTTAAGTATAAAACCAATACATTCACTGTAAAATAAAAAGAAGTCCTTTCTCGTATATGTAGCTGTTTGCTTTTCAAAACAGTTGTTCACACTATTAAATACCAGTTTCAGTACCTCATCTTCAATTAAATTATAGAAAACATGACATTACAAGCTCTTCATAAACAGTTGTACATTTTGATGGACATTCAAGACATTAAAAGGATGGTTATTAATTAGTAGAAAATACCTAAATATAACTGAATGAGGCAGAATCGGAAAAGAATTATCACATAATCACAATGCTTGAAAAGAAGTATAGAATTTTAAATTCTTATCTCATTTCTATACTGTTTTCTATTAAAACCTGGAAATACTCATTTTTTCCAAAAACTATGAGGCATTTTCCCTTTTATCACTTTAAAATTTTTTCTTGACATATAATTATCCTCCCTCAAAAAAGTGAGAAATAATTACCTTTAGAATGGACAGATTTTTACTGGGAAAACTCACATATTAATTAGTAACTTCAATTTTTAAAATTCCTTGAATTGCAGAATTTGAATTCTTTATTCTACATTTACTTAAGTAGACAGTATAGTATTAACATCCTGCAAAGGGCAGGTAGTGGCCTTATTCATGCCAAGGTGAAAACTCAACAGTGCCACATTTTCGCAGTATTTCTGAATAGTTCTATATCAGGAAAATACCTCTGTGGCTACAAAAACTGTGCCTAAAAGGGACTGGTATTATTTAACCTGATAGAGAAGTACACTTATTTTCTTATCATATGAAAGGAAAGAAGAAGAAAAGAGATTAAATATACTCTAATTTGGCTTGAAAGAAACCAACACTTGAAGTAGGTAAATTTGTAGTCTCTTCAATGAAACATAACATTTACTTATATATTGAATAGACATAGCTTAGAAAGGGTTAAAAAAAAAGCACAAAATAGACCCTTGTGATTTAAAATGTGAAGAATTCAACAATAAAATACATAAAGAAAGAAGATCGTCAATTCATTTCTGTAAATAATTTTCCTTACCTTGTTTAATACGTTGCTTACTTCACTAGCAAAATCTCTTGAACATACTTCTAAATGAAAAATTTTGCCACAGTTTGATACACATGCTCCTAGAAGCTAAAAGCATAGAATCAGAAGTTAAAAGAGCTCAATTTGCACGATATTTTTGTGACAGAACTTAAAATGAAATCACTCACAGTCAGCGCTTGCATAGCAACATGAGGATCTTTATGGTTCACCCTCTTCATAACAGACCGAAGACAGTCTTTAGGTCTGAAAAATGAAAAATGTAACAATCAATTAGTAGTACATCCAGCTTTTTTCCCCCTTAACTTAGTAGGCAATAAACTAGTATACAAAATGGAGAATATGGTAGAGAAGTCTAATTTTTGTTAATGAAACAATTCAAAAACTGTACACTAACAAGTTCCTTTAAATTTTTCAAAAAGAATTGACAGACTGTTCCTTAGCAATTATATTAGGTATTTGGGGTTAATTCTGGGTGAAAAAAAGTTTTGGAATTAAAATGGCAGACCAAGACTTCCACTTCCAATCATGATGGAATAGCTGGAACCAGACTTACATTCCTGCTGTAAAGTAAAAAACTGAAAAATATATTTAAAATATATATTGAGGTAACTGTTTGGGAGATTAGATCACAGCAGTGCTGAATGATGGTCTCTAAGAAGGAATACAAGCAATAAACCAGACATTTGTCTCAACTTTCTATCTAGCGGCACTTTCCAGATATCAGTAGTACAGGCTTTGTGCCTAAAGGCAATTTCTGGATCTCAGTGCAGAGTAGGTGATCCCTGGAAGAGAAGTGATCTCACTGAGCTGAGGGGACAGACACTGGAATTCAGGAAGGCTGTGGGGGCCAGAAGCTGTAGGACAGAGTAGAAGGAGCTATAGGAAGAAAGAGTGCCGGATACCTACACAAGAGTCCACTTAGGCCTATTGTGGAAAAACCCACACGTGCTTAAGTTACAAACTCCACAAGGCTGGGCAAAAAGTGACTGACAGCTGTATGCTGAAGAGTTCCCCAAGCTCACACAGTTTTCAGAGCTCATGGCAAAGTGGCGAGTCCTCGTGGAACATCCAGAGCCTTCAGTGGATACACTAGAAGGTGTAGGCCTTGGTAATGGGGCGAAACTATCCCAAAAGACTACTCTAAATTCATCCTATAACAACTCAGAAACAAGCCACAGAAGAATAAAGTTGATCCAAGTGTAAATTAACTTCCAACAGAATAAAGTCCAATACACTTTAACGGGAATACAACAAAACTTCCAGAAATGAAAAATATATAAAATGAAAAATTAGTTGGATGGAATTAATCAGGTAAGAATGAAGATCAGTAAACTTGAAGACATGCTTAAAGTACAGGAACTTAAGTACAGAGAGAAAAAAAAGACTACAAAAATTTAATACAGGGCCATCGGTAAAAATATTTTTAAAGGAGAAATGGAAATAAAAGAAAATCATAAAATATATTCAATTGATATGTAAAGGACAAATGGAAATAAAAAAACAGACAAAAGTTAAACAGAAATCACCTAGAAAAACAGCAGATTTTAATATTTTGATCCAACCATATCAGCAGTTATATTAAATGCAAATAATGTAAACACACCAAATAAAAGACAGGGATCGGTAGATTGGATTTAAAATAAACCAGGACCCACCTAAATGCTATCTACAAGAAACTCGGCTTAAATATAATGACATATGTAACCTAAAAGTAAAAGGATAGGAGGAAAAAGATACATCACACAAGTATGAACCACAAGAAAGGTGGAGCAGTTATATTAATATCAAAGTGCACTTCAGAATAGGTAACATTACCAGGGATAAAGACAGAAATTATATAACAATAGGAGATCAATTCTCCTTATGTTAGACATAATTCTAAATGTGACATAACAATTCTTATGTTAGACATAACAATTCTAAATTCTAAACAATTCTTATCTAACAAGAGAGCTTCAAAATACATGAAGCGAAAACTGATAAAACTAAAAAGAGAAAAAGACAAACCCACAATTATAGTTGGAGATTTCATTCCTTTCTCAGAACTTGATAAAATAATTAGACAGAAAATCAGTAAGGATATAGGAGACCTGAATAATGCCATGAACCAACCTAATGTAAATGACATTTATAGAACACTCCATTCTAAAATAGTAAAACATATATTCTTTTTAAGTGCACACAGTATGTTCACCAAGACAGACTATATTTTGAACCATAAAAACAAATTAATTTTTTTAAAAATTGAAAAGATACACAGTATGTTGTTAGGTAAAATTTATGATAAAGTATACTACAAATGAGTAACATAAAGAAAGCTGGAGATTTTCCAAGTTCTAAATAACCACACTTGGTCATAATACACTATCATTTTTATACATTATTAGATTTGATTTATTATAATGTTGTTGAGGATTTTTGCACCTTTATACATAACGAGTCTGTGGTTTTGCCATCTTCTAATATCTCCGTTTTTGGTACTGATGTATTGCAGGACTCATAATGAGTTCCAACAAAGCAAATTCTGGGTCCAGATAACTTCACTGGTGAATTCTACCAAACAATTGCCATGATTTTAAATACACAGTTTTTTTGTAGATGCCTTTTATCAGGCTGAGGAAATTACCTTTAATTCTTAGATTAATGAAAGTTTTTAATGGCTGTTGAACTCTTTCAAAGGCATCTTCTTCATTTATTGAGAGGATCATATGGTATTTTTCTTTAGTCTTTTGAAACGGTGAATTACACTGCTTGATTTTCAAGTGCCAAACCAGTCTTGCATGCCTAGGATAAATCTTACTTGATTTTTTCCCAAAAGAACAGCTTTACTTTTGATTTTTCTCTGTTGTTTTTCTTTTTTTCAACTTCATAGATCTCTGCCGTTATTTTTATTATTTCCTGCCTTTTGCTCCTTTGAGTTTGTTCTTGTTTCTTAAGATAGAAACTTTTATCACTGATTTGTGGTATTTCTTCTTCTAATATAAGCATTTAATGCTACAAATTTACCTTTATGGATTGCTGTAGCTACATCCTACAAGTTTTGATATATTGTATTTTTGCTTTCATATCACTGAAAATATTTTCCAGTTGCTCTTGTAATGCCTCTTTGACCTGTAAGTTATAAGCCAAAAATGAAGATAATTATATAATCATAAAAAAATAACTCAATCCAAAAGAAAGCAAGGAAAATGGAGAAAAAAAGAAAAAGGAGCAAAGAATAGATAAGACATAAGGAAAACTTCCAGCAAAACGGTAGCTTTAAATCCAACTATATTTAATAATTACATTACATGTAAATAGCCTAACACTCCAGTTAAAAGACAGAGATTGTCAGATTGGATACAAAAGCAGGAACCAAGTATATACTGTATATTAACTGTCTAGAAGAAATCTACTTTAAATTTAAAGACAGATTAAAAGAAATAAGATAGGAAAAGATACACCATATAAATATTAATCAAAAGAAAGTCAAATAGCTTCAGTAGTTTTCAAACAAGAAATGCTAACAGTGATAAAGAAGGACATTCCATAATAATGACAGGATTACTTCTCTATGAAAACATAACAATTTAAAATGTGTATGGACCCAACAACAGAACTTCAAAATATATAAAGGAAACACTGATAGAAATGAGAGGGAAAGCAGCCAAATCTACTGGAAACTTCAACATACTCCTATCAATAATGTGACAGTACAAATAAAACTCCAAAAAAAGTATGGATACAGAATAATTGAACACTATCATGCAACTTGACCTTATTGAACATTCCACCCACATATGGCAGGGTAGACATTTTCAAGTGCATGGAAAATTCACCAAGATAAATCACATTCCAGGCTATAAAATAAATGTTGACAAATTCAAAAGGACTAAAATCATACAAAGTACATTCTTTAATCAGGACAGAATTAAACTACAAATTACTAACAAAATGATAGCAAGAAAATCCCCAAATACTTGGAAATTAAACACCACATAGCTAAATAACTCTCACATCAAATGAAATCACTAAAACAAAGTTCACTTAAGGAAATGAAAATAAAAGCACACTACCAAGTATTCTGCACCAGAATGCTCACAGCAGCTCTCTTCATATCAACTGAAAACTGGATACAATACAAACGGCCATCAACAGGTACATAGATAAACAAATTGTAACATATCCATACAATGGAGTATCTCTTGAAAATAAATAGAACAAACTACTGATAGACACAAAAACCTGGATTTATCTCAAAATCATATCCTATGCTAGACATGAGAATACATACTACACAATTTCATCTTAAGAAATTCTAGAAAAGGAAAATTTATAATGACAGAAAACAGACTAGTAGTTGCTTAGGGCAGAGGGAACTTTTGGGAGTGATTAAATACCCCCTCTCTCAATTGAGGTGGTGCTTACATAGTATATATATAGTGTCAAAACTCATCAAATTACCAAACTGTACATTTACAAGGCATGCATTTTATTGGGAATAAATTACATCTCAGTAAAACTTTTTTTTTTATAAGCAGACCATGCATGCGGCAAACATGTATTTCATAGGGATGCTACACAATTAACAATAACAGTCACAGAAATAACTTCAACCTATGGAACACCTATGTATCTAGGTTCTCAAAATTTTACTGACAAGCAAGGGACTCATTCAGTATTCAAAACATTCACGGTAAGCTAAGTCTTAGAGAAGTTCAGTTCCTTGCCCAGGATACCAGTTATCAGATAGTAACTGGTACAAACAAGATTCAAACCCAGTTGTGGCTGGCTCTTAAATACTCTACATACATTCTGACCACAGAACTGCCTTGCAATGAGTTAAGATAACATAGGCTGGGAGCTCTTTATATTAGTCAAAGGAAGATAGCCTCAAGATATTAATTCATCAGATTGAAATGACAAATATTTTACTTAATATTATAAAACATTATCAACATCTATATAATGCTCCACCCAAAAACAGCAGAATACACATTCTTCTCAAGTGCAGATGGAACACTATAAAGGATAAACAATATGTTAGACCAAAAAATAAATATAAATGTAAAAGGACAGAAATCATAGAAACCATATTCTTCAACCACAATGGAATGAAATTAAAAATCAGTAATATAAGGAAATTTGGCAAGTTCACAAATTAAACAACACACTCCTAAATAACCAATGGGTCAAAGAAAAAAAAATCACAGGGAAATGAGAAAATACTTTGAGATTAATGAAAAGGAAAATACAACACATCAAAATTTATGAGATGCAGTAAAAGCGGTGCTTAGAAGAAAATTACTTGTAAACACATATTTTAAAAGAAGAAGAAAGATCTCAAATTAATAATCCAAACTTTCACTTTAAGAAACTAGAAAAAGGGGGCTGGCCCAGTGGCACAGCAGTTAAGTTCACACATTCCACTTCAGCAGCCTGGGGTTGACCAGTTCAGATCCTGGGTGTGGACCTATGCACACTGCTTGTCAAGCCATGCTGTGGCAGGTGTCCCACATATAAAGTAGAGGAAGATGGGCATGGATGTTAGCTCAGGGCCAGTCTTCCTCAGCAAAAAGAGGAGGATTGGTGGCAGATGTTAGCTCAAGGCTAATCTTCCTCAAAAAACCCCCAGAAACTAGAAAAACAAGAGCAAACTAAACCCAAAGCAAGCAGGAAAAAAAGAAATAATAAGGATTAAAGAGGAGATAAAAGAAATAGAGAACAGAAAAACAACAGAGAAAAAACAATGAAACTGAAAGTTTCTTCTTTAAAACAACCAACAAAATTGAAAGGGCCAGCTCCGGTGGCCTAGTGGTTAACTTTGGCATGCTCTGCTTCAGTGGCCCAGGTTCACCTCCTGGGTGCAGACCTACACCACTTGTCCATCAGTGGCCATGCTGTGGCGGTGGCTCACATACAAAATGAGGAAGATTGGCAATGGATGTCAGCTCAGGCAAAGCTGCCTCAGCAAAAAAGAACAGACAAACCTTTAATTAGTTAGACCGACCAAGAAAGAAAGACGACTCATTATTAAAATCAGAAAAGAAAGGAGGAACATCACTTCCAATTTGTTGAAATAAAAAGGATTTTTAAAAAATCACTATGAACAATTTTACACCAACTAAATAACCTAGATGAAATGGACAAATTCCACTGTTGAAAATGACTAAGAAAAAACAGAAATCTGAATAGACCTGTAAAACAAATAAAAGGAGTGAATTACTAATCTAAAAAACTTTCCACAAAGAAAATCCCAGGACCAGATGCCTTCAACTGGTGAATTCTACCAAATGTTTAATGCAGAATTACCATCAGTTCTTCACTAAAGAAAAACATACATAAACTCGACTTCATCAAAATTTAAAACTTTTGCACACCAAGGGACACCATCAATAGTGAAAAGACAACCCACAGAATAGAAGAAAATGTTTGCAATTGATGTATCTGATAAGGAATTGATATCCAGAAAATAAAAAGAACTCCTCAAAAACAAAACAAAAAGCAACAACAAAAAGCAACCCAATTCAAAAATGTCTTCAACAAGACACTTCTCCAAAGAAGATAAACGTCGCCAATAAGCACATGAAAAGATGCTCAATATCACAAATCACTAGAGAAATGTAAATCAAACCACGATGAGATACCACTTTACACCCATTAGGACGGCTATTATTTTAAGAAAAAGAGAGGAAAATACCAAAGTGTTGCGGATGTGAAAATCGGAATCCTTATGCATTGCTGGTGGGAATGTAAAACGGTGCGGCCCCTGTGGAAAAGTGTGGTAGTTCCTCAAATATTTAAACATAAAATGACCATATGATGCAGTAATTCCACTTCTATGTATATTCCCAAAAGAACTGAAAGCAGGGGTTTAAGCAAATATTTGTACATCCATACTCACAGCAGTATTATTCACAATAGCCAATGTCCATCAACAGATGAATGGCTAAGCAAAATACAATGGAATACTATTTAGCCTAAAGGAATGAAATTCTGACACATGACACAACATAGATGGACCATGAAAACATGCCGAGTGAAATAAGCCAAACACAAAAGGATAAATATTGTACAATTCCATTTATATGAGATACCTAAAACAAGCAAATTCATGGAGACAGAAAGTAGAACAGAAGTCACCAGTGGCTATGAGGAAGCGGAATGAAGAGTTATTATTTAATACATACAGAGTTCCTGTTTGGGATGAGAGAAAAGTTTTGGAAACATATAGTGGACACACAGACACACAGAAACACATGAAAGAAAAAACATTATCAAGTGATTTGAACTCCAACAAGCTCTGGAAAAACTGGCCAGTAAGCATAGTTATCTTAAAAAATTTCTTTAAGAACGTAAAATGCAATTACTAAGCACTGTGATAAACAGAAAAAAATCCTTTTTAATAAGGACAAATTAGAATAAAAAATAGAATTTCTGTTTCTAAGAATGTTTCATTGCCTGTTGGGAACCTTTCCACCCTAAAGACCATGGAGAAAAGAGAAAAAAATGTATATTTATTGAATACCTATTATATGTCAAGTATTCAGCTCTTATGATTCTCAAGCTCTTTTTCTATTAATTTTGCATGATATTAAAAGCCTCTGATAGCAACATTATTAGACTGAAGAAACAATATACTATAACACTATTATTTAGATTTTGTCTTTTTCACAGTTGGACTTTTTGAGGGGCCAGAATCTGTGACCCCATGCTAATTTTTGCAGTTGTGAAAACCATGTTGGCATATAAAAACACAAAATTATCAGTGCAGTGGTAAAGGCCAAACATAAAAAGAATTATCTGAATACTAAAATTAAAATCATTAAAAAATAATGATCCAAAGATGATTCAGCTCAGTGAACAAACATTTTAGAAAATAATCTTCTAAACTGTGGTGACTTTTGGAAAAGAGAGTGAGGAAAGGGGCTTTGAAATGGAACTTTTACTTTTTATTTCATTCATTTCTATGTTGTTTGAATGTTTCACCACAGCCAATTTTAAAAACCAAGGCAAAGATATCTCTGACACCAAAACAAAGTGGGCTATTGCACCATAAAACGGATAATGCCATAAAAAGCCAATTATAATGTTTTTAAGTGTTGATGAACACTTAATGTATGCTAAGACAGCGGTATCTTTTTAGATATAATAGGGTAAGCTTTAAAAAATCCCTTCAGAACTGCCTATAAAACTGGCACTATTCAACAACAGAAGTGACCCACAAAAATCTTGTATTAACTATCTCATTTCACTCTGCATTTTTTAATTCAGGTCTTCAATATTTCCACAAGATGAGAAGGAAAACACAGACGTAAAAGTGAAGTTAAATCTATCTTTTATTATTAAATCTTATAATTTAATGAAAGATTATGGTTAAAAGTCTTTTTAAAAAGGTTTAAGCGTTAAAAGCGAATTTAAAGTAGGTATACTATGGCTATTATCTTCTCAATGACAGATGAAAGCTGACTACAGACACAGCGTCTGCATACTTTATCATCTAACAGGTGCCCTTCTGAGAGTGCAAGGGAGCGCTCACTGGGCATAGCACTAGAACAGCGGGCATAAAGCGAAACCATCCAAAGCAGACTGGACGTATGGTCATCCCCGGGAAAACTATGTTCATCTACAACATCACCTTTGTATGCACAGATCTGGGGCATGTGCTGTATAAGAGGGTAAGAAGAAAAAGGCAGTAGTTGTGGCTTCTACTATCTTTTTCTCAAACCGTAGAACAGCCTTTTCAGGAATGTGGATAGCTGCCTTGGCATATGCCAGCGCTAATGAACTAAAGCATCAAAGTCAATTTCACCATGCAGGAGTATCTCCAATCCATCTCAACAAACCGTACTGTGGGTTTCAAAAAAAGCCAGAGCTAGAAGAGGGGGCTGTGCTCTATTAAATCCTCTCTACTCCCACGCCCCTCCCATCACAGCACTCTCAGTCATTCAGTTTCTAGATGAAGTCACAACTACTAAAAGTAAGCTACCTCATGCAGGAAGGTAAATGAAAATTAAGCTATGAACCCTCCTCAATCTTCAGACACAAATATCACAGAGCCAAGCTACCGTGCTTTCATTTGCACTGCAGACTTTTCCAGTTTCCCCTATGAAACAGACTCTGCCGAACTTGAGCTCTGGAGGCAATTCTGGAAAGGATATTCTTTAAATGAATTTTATCAGCAGTCACTCCTTCGATCTAACCACGAATTAAGAAAACTCATTCTTGTGGGCCAGCCCTGTGGGCGAGTGGTTAAAGTTCCACGTGCTCCACTTCGGTGGCCCAGGGTTTGCAAGTTCAGATCCCAGGTGTGAACATACTCCACCCATCAGCCATACTGTGGAGGTATCCCACATACGAAAAGTAAAGAAAGACTTGCACAGATGTTAGCTCAGGGTTAATCTTACTCAAGCAAAAAAAAAAAAAAAGAGAGAGAAGATTGGTAACAGAGGTTCGCTCAGGGCCAATCTTCCTCACACACAAAAAAGAAAACTCATTCTTGCTCATTCATCTTATTGGAAAAGTATCCAGAAAGCAAGAGTTCCCTGCACAGAGTGCTATATGTTTATACCAGTGCTAAAGGATATTGATCCATGTAATTAATCCAATTCGGTCACCAGTACTGTCAGAGTGAATCACCTTCTCCATGTAAATTACAATGACACAAAAAATATTCAACAGGTAGCAAATTACTCTGTTGATAACACTTTCCTTAATTGATGTTATGCTGTCATCTTCAATTTGGATTTTACGAATTTTCACAAACTAAAAGTTTCATCAAGTCATGTATATAAAACAAAACCATGAAAGGTCAGTGATTAATCTTCGTGACGACCCAATTAGTTAAGATTTCGCATGTTAGCTCTTCCTATTTACAAATATGTACAAATGGGTAGAACTTTTTCAACACAGAATAATTTTTTCCCATGTAAAAAGTCATAAATAACTGACAGACGAAAAAAATAAAGGAACTCTTACATCACATTTTGCCATTGAAGTTCTTAATGACTATTTCAAGTAATAAAAATGGAATTTACTATTTGGTTTATTAAAGCCCATTTTTTTGTTCTAATGACATATTTCATTGCTTTGTTATCTAGTCCAAAGTTCTGATTCAACACTTATAGAACTATGTGGCACTTCAAGGCCTCTGTGGCAAATTATGTATTTAAGATAAGTACAATAATAACTCCCTTCTCACATGCTCTTCTATGCTGTAACCCTGCCGCTTCTCGTCAAGAGGTGAACTCTGACGACTCTCCCCTTGAATCTGGGCTGACCTCAGTGATGTGCTTGACCAAGAGAATGTCGTAGAAGTGACATTCTGAGACTTAGAGTTCATTAACAAGCCAAGTGGAGTACACCTAGGTCTCTTAGAACAATGCTCCCTCTGGGATCCAAGCCACCATTCTGCACGAAAGTCAAGGCACATGCAGAGGCCTTAGTGTTTCAACTGATAGCTCCAGCTGAGGTCCTAGCTGATGGCCTGTCATCAACTGCCAGCCATATTGAGCATCCATCCCAGTCAGGCCTTCAGATGACTCCAGTCCTGGCCATTACCAGACTGCAACTTCATGAGACACCCCCAAGCAAGAAGGGCCCAGTTGTTAACCCACAGAACCATGAGATAATAACAAATTGCTCTTTTAAGCCACTACGTCTTAGCAGGATGTGTTATGTAGCAATAGGTAACTAGAATCACCTCTAACAGTGTGCTGACTGCTGTTAGCTTTAAATAATACTAACCTGTATTATTTAGAATTGTCTGGGTTTTCTTTTCATCTTTTTTAAAAAATAAAATTTTAATAAAATTTCCTTAACTGTTTATATCCCCATCTTGAGGGTTCCTGACAACAGGGTCCCACGCTATATTGCTCATCCTTGGCTCCCTACTTTCAACTGAAATCTGAGAGAACAAAAATAAGAATTATTTAGCAACTACTGTTACTCTCCAGTGAATGAAAGTAAAACATTTTCATTCTGAATGTTGTCTAGAATAGTGCCTTCGACATGGCTGATACTCAATGAAAAGCTATTGAGCTAAATATGGAAAACATTACTTTTCAGTGTTGTACAATAATTAGTATTTAGAATAATTGAATAATCGTCCTTATAAAGCTCTATTTGTTACCAATTTCTGCATATCTTCCACTGAGTTTGTTTCCTATGTGGAAAATGTACACGCTTTCATAAAATGTATTTCTTAAGAATTCTAAGAAGATCATGATTAGGGAACAATGCACAATAAACAGTGCTGGGAGGAGCACGGGATGTAAGGAAAGAGACTGATGGCAATAAGCACAGCTGAGGTATTTTGTAAAAATACACGCTGAGATAAAATCTGCACACGCATTTAGAGCCGTCTGCCAACGGTTTCTACCACCTACCTTTATAAGGTGTAGTCACATCCTCATGTCTCTCGAAAACCTTCTCAAAACCTCATTTTTGGCATTTTAAAACATATCCTCTCTTTTCCTTATTTTGAGACAGGAAAACAAACAGACAAGGGTAAGGGAAAGGAGAATTATCTCTCACCTTTCCCAGTTTTCCAACCCCCAAATAAGTCTCCATTACTCCTAACTTACCATGTGATACATGACCATAGCACAAAGCGCACCGTTGTAAATGGAAAGGAATAGTACCATTTCCTGGGGTTTGTTTCCAAAAGCCAGAGTGCAAGGCAGAAATTGCAGTTAATCAATCTTCCTTGATTAGAGAGTTAGCTGTTGGAGAACATACTCTGCCATCTCTCAGTTATGCTCAGTATGCAACTTTTCCTCAATTATTAAAGCAAACTTATTATTTTGAGCACCAGCTGAAGAATTTGACTTGCATATAGGGCCGTGCTGTTTAAAATATGCATACTCTGAGCAAGAACGGCACCCAGTGCAGTAAGATATTCAGACTCTATTAAGAGAAACGGGAACCGTAACTGTGATACAGCACACAGAAGCTCACTAAATGGATAGGAAGGACAAGTTTTTAGGAAAAACAACATCTGACAACATTTGAGGGGGCTGCAAAAGAACACAGTTAAATTCAATGAATGTATAGGATACAGCTCAAATCGAGTCAGAGGATCAAGCAGAACTAAAAGTAATTTTGCATTCCTGCAATTCCCTTTTCAAAGAATAAAGAAATTTCAAATCTCTTTGAATAGCCCCAAGTAAATTTCCAAAGTTGTCACCACATTATTTATAAACGTCTACCTAACTTACAGGTATGTTGTTGTACAGTTATGACAGATAAATAGCTCAACTTTACTCTCTAGTCACCAGTTAGTGAGATTACCTGAAAAGATCTTTCCATTAATATATAAGGAGAAAGCCAAAAATATTTAACAGTCTTGTTGGATAAAGGAGTCAGAATCTGTGACATATTATGCTTTATAAGATTTTTAAAAGGTCTCTTCACTTATGTCTCATCTCTACATCTCATTTGAAAAGTACTTTTGTATCATAAAAATACTAGGTTAAACTGTGATAACAAGGTTTTATACTCTTAAAGAAATTATTACCATTGAAAAGAAAGTAAATTTAAATTCTAATTATTGCAGCTATTACTAAATCAATCGCTGTTTCTAGATCAATCAACTTTTCAAAATGAGGATACCACCTCTTCATTATCCCCCTCATGGGGCCTGACAGAAGAATAATAGGACATTTTCCTTAAAGAAGAGAAAATATAAAAGAAAAACAGTAAATATATATATATTTTACATATATATATAAAATAATTTAAAGCACAGTTAATGAAACTGCTCACATAGTTAACCTCTAATCACCTATGAAGTAGGACTGCAAAAGTAAAGATGCTAGCAGTATGTTTCTAAATAGGGGCACTAGTGGGTGTTCAGGACAGAAAAATTCTTCTCAGAGTAAAACTATCCGGTGTATCACATCCCTGGTCCCCACTTAATCAATGTCAGCAGTAACCCCGTCATTGTGGCAACCAAAACCATTCCTAATAGCGCAATACCACCCGAGCCAAGAACCACTGCCAGATAAGAGCAGCTCTGTGATGCAGGAGAAAAGGATTTAAAGCTTGACAGACTTCACCTGCAAAAGGGGATTCTAATGCTTCCTTATCAGCATTTTATGACAATACTCCTAGAATCGTGTCAGGGAGTTTTAGAGACACTCAACAATGTCAGTTCTAGAAAGCAAAAACATGTCTTCTTCTATCAAGTTACTTTTACAACTTTAGCTTTCAAAGCTGTTTCAGAGTGATTTAAAGTTAACATTTTCATCTTACATGCTATAAGAAAATGACTTACTATATCTTACCATTCAAGGATTTATGTATAACTATATTGTGGACGTGGGAGGGTGTATGTGTCTGCATAGCTTTTAGAGGTCTTAGTATGCTAGTATCTAGCAGGCACACACTAAAAGATATGGGAACTCAAATCTTTGCTGAAGTAAATTATTTTTTTTTAAATTAAGAGATAAGATAAGCTGTCTTTGAATACTGAGGGGAGTCTAATTTAAGAGGATGGCTTTCAAAAGTACAAAGGCATTACACTAACTGTAAGGAAACTCTAATATAAAATATGAAAGAAATCAGAACTGAAATGAGTAACTGTATAATCAATGGCATATTAAAAATGCTATTTGAACTGTAATATACACTACATAAAACACGAGGGGGGAAGGGCAAAACACTGAGTACAACATCAAATTCTCAATTTTGAGCTTATAAAGTATGCATTCCTTATGAGATAATCGATGAAACATGAATATAGTACACAAATGATGTTTTTTGGCTATTTGAAGAACAAGTTCACGATCCTGAAGGACTTCATCAGAAAAGAGGGTAAACTGAACTTCTACATACCAAATATTGAGGATCAATGGAAGGGTAGAAAATATCCATTGCACACTTAAATTCAGTATGATGATATTTTGAATTCCAGAGTATATAACACTAAAGTATTATTTCAGTCAAACAAAACACAATGTAACATAATGCATGGGAGAGAGAGGAATCACTAAAAACTTCAATACAAAATTAGCATGTCTTGATTCGTGATTTTAACTTTCAAATAACTGTTCATTATAGGCACTTAAGGATGCAGTAGAAAAGTGAGAAAAAACATAAAATTGGGAGTCAAGAAACCTGACTTCTGCTATTGCCTCTGCTACTACTTTTGGATAAGTCACATTAAAATCTCAAGGCTTGGGGCCAGCCCAGTGGTGCAGGGGTTAAGTTCACATGTTCTGCTTTGGCAGCCGAGGGTTCGCCAGTTCGGATGCTGGGTGTGGACCTATACACCACTTGTCAAGCCATGCTGTGGCAGGTGTCCCACATATAAAGTAGAGGAAGATGGGGACGGATGTCAGCTCGAGGCCAGTCTTCCTCAGCAGAAAGAGGAGGACTGGTGGCAGCTATTAGCTCAGGGCTAATCTACTGCCAAAAAAAAAAAAAAAAAAACTCAGGGCTTTAGTTTCCTCATCTGTGAAACAATCCCTACAGTCACTAGGATTTGGATTCTGTAGGTCTCATTCTGTAAAATACAGTGTTTTAAAAATCACAGTAAAATACAAGCAAAATCATTGTCTAGAGCAAGTAAAGATGGAAACATCAGATGCCATCTCTACTCCCTAGTGAAACTTTCTCCTGAATCATCATCTCAACTTTCCCCTTACAGTGGATCATTCCTTTCAGGATTGACAGATGTTATAATACAGTTTACCTTTGAAAAAAGAAATTTCCCATTTAAACAACCAGCTAAAGAAAGACTCCATCAAAATAGCAGCAAAAAAGGATAAAATACATTATAAGAAACTTAAGCAAAAATGTACAAGACTTATAAGAGGAAAACTTTATAACACTACTAAAGGATATAAACAGAAAGATAAGCTACGTTCTTGGATAGGAAGATTTAATATCATAATGACATTTATTAATTTAAAACTAAGCGAACTTAAAAAGAAACAGTTTTGTTTTTAAACTAGTCAAGCCAATCCCAAAATTTATCTGGGACAGTAGAGAGGGACAAGAGGATATAGAAAAACTCTGGAAAAAAAAATGAGGAAAACTAGCCCTGCCAAATATTAAAATGTATTAAAAGTTTTAATAATTAAAACCATGTGGTAGCAAGACATGAATAGACAATACCAACAGGACAAAAGAGAAAGTTCAAAAACTAGATTTCAATACATAGGGGAATGTAACATACAAAAGTAGTACTTCAAATCAGAAGGAAAATAATAGACTATTCAGTAAGTGGTGTTGAAATTTTTGGGTAGCCAAACAGAAAAGAATAAAGTTAGAGCTACACTTCGTACTAAATAACAGGATGGATTCCAATAGATCAAAGACTTAAGTGTAACACCCAAACCACAGGCACAGACTTTGAAACATAGTTTGGTGGTTTCTTTCAAAGCTGAACATAGTCTCACCATTTGATTCAGCAACCGTGCTCCTAGGCATTTACCCAATTGAGGTGAAAACCTATGTCCACAAAAAGCCTGCACATGAACATATTTTATAGCAGCTTTATTCACACTCACCAAAAACTAGAAACTATCAAGACGTCCTTTAATCGGTGAATGGATAAACAGACTACAGCACATCCATATAACGAAACATTATTCAGAATTTTTTTAAAAACAAGCTATCAGGCCAGCCAGGTGGCATAGTGGTTAAGTTCATGTGCTTCGCTTCAGCAGCCCAGGGTTTGCAGGTTTGGATCCCAGGTGCAGACCTACACATGGCTCATCAAGCCATGCTGCGGCGGCATCCCACATGCAAAATAGAGGGAGACTGGCACAGATGTTAGCTCAGGGATAATCTTCCTCAAGCAAAAAGAGGAAGATTGGCAACAGATGTTATTAGCTCAGGGACAATCTTCCCCAGCAAAAAAAAAAAAAAAAAAAAAAGAAAGAAAAAGAGCTATTAAGCCATGAAAATACATATATGAAGTGTAAATGCATTTTGCTAAATAAGAGAAGTCAGTCTGAAAAGGCTACATAGTATATGATCCCAATTATGACATTTTGGAAAAGGCAAAATTATAGAAACAGTAAAAAAAATTAGTGGTTTCAGAGGTTGAGAGAGAGGAAGAGGGACAAATAGGTTGAGCACAGGACATTTTCAGGATGGTGACACCATACTGCGTAATCACACAGTAAAATTATTGCTGTGTAATGACAGACACATGTCATTATGGATCTGTCAAAACCCATAAAACTGTACAACACAGAGTGAGCCTTAACGTAAGCTACGAACTTTAGTTAGTTAATAACAATGTATCAATACTGGTTCACTACTTGTAGCATATGTACCACATTAATGTAAGGTGTTAATAATGTAAGATGTTAATAATCACAATGTAAGATGTTAATGTAAGATGTATACAAGGGGTGGGATGGGTAATATGGAATTCTTTATACTATCTGCTCAATTTTTCTGTAAATCTAAAATTGTATTAAAAAAATTCTATTCATTATAAAATGAAAAATGAAACCATAAAGAAAACATCAGACAATTCCACTAAAACCTCGGAGAAGGAAAGACCTGTATACCTCAATATTCTATAAACCATAAGAAAAGACTGATAAATTCAACCATATAAAAATCAGAAACTCCTAAATGGAAAATCAAACAACATAGCAAAGTCAAAAGAATAATGAAAAAAAATATATGTATGCAACTCATATTACAGACAAGATATGTCCTTAATATATCAAGGACTCCTAGAAATGAGGAAAGGATATGCACAGAGAGTTCACAGGAAAGAAAACACAAACAGCTCTTCAACACAGAAAAAGTCGTTCAACCCAGTAAAGCATACGAGTGAGCCTTTGACTTGACGTAAGACTATTCCACCTCAAGCTTCTTCACCTATCCAATAATTGAGAACTCGAGACCATATGCCTGTTATTCTTGTTTTCACCAGTCCCTAAAAGAAGCTCCTTTCCATCATCAAACAGCTCTGCATATCCATTACTCCCTAACTTCTGAAACCTTTCTGCTGTATCCTCTAGAAGTCACAGCCCATTATCAACAAAAGCCCCTATCTTTGGACCTTTTGCTCTACACAAACTTGGCTCTCCATGGAGGATACTATTTCTCCTGCAGTCACCTCAAGTGGTAGCTTTTTTTTTCTCCTGAGGAAGATTTGCCCTGAGCCAACATCTGTTGCCAATCTCTTTTTGCTTGAGGAAGATTGGCCCAGAGCTAACATCTGGGCCAATCTTCCCCTATTTTGTATGTGGGTCGCCACCATAACATGGCCACCAACAAGTGGCATAGATCTGTAGCTGGGATCCAAACCTGGGCCGCCAAAGTGGAGCGTGCAGAACATAACCACTAAGACACGGGGATGGCTCCATCAAGTGGTAGCTTTTTGTCCTCCCCGGGCTCTTGAACCTACTAAATGAGGTATGGGTCCTCTTTGCTCTCTTTGCTACTTCTAAATCATTCTCCCTCCCTCTTTCCTCAAACAGTCCAGTTCTGATCATGTCAGACTATCTTCCAGTTGCAGTTCATTTACAAAAACTTCAATTGTCCCCTCATTTCTCAACGATTTTAACTCCTGGCTCACTGCCACTCTCTCCAACACTACTCCTATCTTAATTCTCAGAGATATTAAAAACTATCTAAGTGATGCTTCCAACATCTTGGCTTTTCAACTTCTATCTCACCTTATTAATAAGTGGCATGGTCACATGCTAGACCACGTCATTATCAACAACTGAAAACCCTCCATAATCTCAATTTCAAACATTCCAACCTTCACGTTCCATCTTTCTAACTCACTCACTCTTTCACATACCCGACTCTGTGCTCATTTAGGGTAACTCACCCCTGCTCCAGTTATTCTCTATCTTTAAAGTTCCTAGGAAGCACCAAGTGTTCTCTACCTTGCTGCTTTCATGCAGATACTATTCCCTCTGCCTGGGACCTCTGCTTTCAGCTCTTTGTTTCTTCCCAACTTTAAAATCATAGCATAAACGTTACTCCCTCACACCAGTCCATCTCTGAAAAATCTAAATAGGCCTCCCTTTTCATTCTCCACTAAGGCACTCTGCTATCTTCTTAGCCCATTATCTGTTTATCCGTTTATTTCGATCTTCCACTAGTAGACTGTCATCACAACTGATGGCAAAGGCAGTGCTTGCTTTATTCATCACTGTATACACAAAGCATGATACCCAGCTAGTTCGAAGTGTTTGTCAAATAAACAGAAAAATGACTGCTACAAAGAGAATGAAACCAATGACAGAAATTCTGCGATGTTAAGAAAGTGAGGGGCTGGGTCAGTGGCGCAGCGCTTAAGTGTGCCACATTCTGCTCCGGCAGCTAAGGGTTCACAGGTTCAGATCCCGCATGCAGACATGGCACCGCTTGGCAAGCCACGCTGTGGTAGGCATCCTAAATATAAAGTGGAGGAAGATCGGCATGGATGTTAGCTCAGAGCCAGGCTTTCTCAGCAAAAAGAGGAGGATTGGTGGCAGATGTTAGCTCAAGGCTAATCTTCCTCAAAAAAAAACCAAAATAAAATGTTTAAAAAAAAAGAAAGAAAGAAAGTGAAAGAGTCATGGAAATCAAGACCATGCTTTACGAAAAAAATCCTGTAGTTTTATTCCTGTTGGAATTCTTCCCCTAATTTAAATTACATTAAAGAATCCTAAATATGAATCAGATTCTCGTCTGTCAACTGGAAAAACCTACAGTATCTAGAGCTGCTGTGATAAATAAAATGTTTATAAGACACTTAAATAAGACCTGGCAAAAAATAAGCAGTCAATAAGTGTTGGCTATTACTCTTAAAAGACTTTCAAAATTAAGGCCTATAAATTGAGGATGTGATTATAACAAAATACATATTGGAAGAGATCTGTTCCTCTACCTGGTGCTGCCCTTCCAACGTAAGATGTCTAGGTCAGAGATTACTTTTCCCTTAAAAAAAAAACAAATCAGGAAATAGTCTATCAATCTCCAATTGAAGGTCAGAAATAGTCACAGCCCAGGTTCAGGACAAGACAATACAAAGCCAATGAAAAATATTTTTAACAAACTCTTTCCCAAAGGCTTATATTTATATTTTTCACAAAATATCAGTAATAACTATCATTTTATCCTTCTAGTTATGTTTGAATAAATCAAAGATTTACCTATCCTCAACACCTACTTTTTACATATGAGAATATAAAGAAATCACTCAAAATTAACAGACAAAAGCTATTTATTATGTTAAGACATGTTAAAGAAAACTGCTACTATCACTCTGAAAGTTCCCTTGATTCTAAACAGAGACTTTTCAGTCCATCACATGACCTCACTGGCTAGGCATTTTTCAGTACTTACTCATACACTGGAGCCACACACTAAACATCATGTGAATATCTCAGGAAGTCAGAAAAAAATTTTCAGAATGTTTTTTGAAGTTTTAAGTCCAGCATATTCAAACATTTCAGGCTTAAAAGAAAAACCTATAACCTATATGAAGCAAATAGGACTTACAGCTACTAAGTTTCCTGAGATTGACATAACTATGTGAAATTAATAAATAATTTTAATTAATAATTATTAAAGTGTGTTACATTTTCTATATGCCACTAATCAAAACTGATGTTAAAGTAGAAAATAATGTCTAAATTTATCAATTTGAAAACCACCACAATACTAACAGACATTAAAAGAAATAGATTTCTAAGGCTGACAGGATACATTAAGGAACTAATTAAGTAATTACAAATGTAGAATAGTGTATACAGTCTGCTTATGGTCTATGAACGGGGGAAATATATTCACATTTGTGTAAAGAAACAACAGAAAGATACAAAAGAAACAAAGTGGTAATCTACAGAGAATGGAAGAGGAAAACAGGGACCAGAGTCAGATTTGTCAACGTTAATCTATTTAACTTGTTTTAGTTTTTGAGCCTTGTGAATATCTATTTTTAAAAGTACATGTTTTATATAAGTGTATTTCTTTAAATCAATAAACATAAATACACACATACATATGTTTAAAGAACAGATTTAAAGAACATAGGTTTAAGGAACAGAACAATAAGATTTTTTTTAAGGGTTTTTTTTTTTTTTTTACCAAAGGGGGATTTTTCAAAACACCACTGGGAGCCGCGTGTCTGGGTCAAAGTTCTGACTAAATGAAATTTCACAATAATGGCCCTTTTTTTCCCCTTAAAACTTGAGAATCGTTTCCTAACTACCACAACTCTAAAACAGATGACTTTTACCAAAAAAATAAAACAAGAAGAAGAAAAAGAAAAGGCCAAAAGGATTTTAAACATTATTTCTTAGGGTTCTTAGGGAAGAAAGACAAACTAATACAAATTATTTTACTTATGCACTAAATAATTCGACAATATATTGCTGGTTACAAATCATTTTGATAAAAAAACAAATCTTACTGAAAGAGAAATGCTTCCCCCAAAGTTCCCTCCACCATCCCTAAATCCACCCTCTTAACTAGATCTGTACACTTTATAAAATTACAGATTAACACATTAACACATTAAATGGGAAAGCTTTTTTAAAAAACCTGGACTGTTGCCTAGTATACAAATAAGCTTAGGAATTGCATTCCAATCCATAGCGTCCCTCTACTTCAACATACCCTATCTAAATTTGCCTCAGAGAAACTCAGATCCCCTTTCCCCTCTCACACCAAGTACGTGTCAGCCTTCTCTAAAGCACACCCGGTGTCTAGAATATGTCACTGACAACCTACAATATCGTTTCAATATTCTTATGCTTTCATCTGCAATCCCTATCTAAACACATGTATCTTGGTTCCTAGATAACATAAACCACAGCTGAGTAAGTTTTCCATATACACTTATAATAAAATGATTTAAAAGATTAAAGACAAACTATAAGTGGTTGCCAGGTGCTGAGGAAGGAGGGAATGGGAAGTTATTCAATAGGTACAGAGTTTAGTTGAGGATGATGGAAAGTTCTGAAGACGGATAATGGTGATGATCCCACAACAATGTGAACGTACTGAATGCCACACACTGTACAGTTAAAAATGGTTAAAGTGGTCAATTTTATGTTACATATATTTTACCACAAAAATAAACAAACAAATGACATATAGGAACTCCACCAGAAGTAGGCCACAGTTTACTACTCGCCTAAAAAGAACCTTAATAATTTTCTATTACTAAGTTGATCTGAGAATACACATTCTAATTCTGTAATACTCATCCTTAGGCACATAGGCACAACACCTAGGGCTCACAATAATTTTAGGGGCCCACAAGAATGTTTTAGTTTCTTTTAAAATCAGAAGACAAAAATGAACTTTAAGGTCGAAGAAAATGTTTTAATGTATAATAATATACTTGTCTTTATAACAATGCAGTCATAAAATAATTATAAAATTACAATAAAAACAATAATGTTTTCTTACGAAGAAAGGGACTCATGAAGGCAAAAGTGCCAAGAGCCCATGAAAGTCATAATGTGGCCCTGATGCTTACTATTTCCTATTAGGAAATTATCAAGGTACAGCAACAAAGTAAAAACATAACTGATTATGTATATAAAACATTATTCTTAAAGAGAAATCTCACACACGAGCAAATATTGAGAGTTTTACATTTTTAAAAAAACCTCAGTAATACTAGAATATTATCTTTATTATTTAATCTTTTTCAAGCAATTCTTTATTAAGAAGAGCTATAAAGAGATATCACATTTACATAAATAAATGCTTGGAAATTAATGAGGATTTAAAGAAACTAGAGAGCAAGAACTATTAAGGGAGGGAAAAATAAGTGGAAGAAAGAGAAGGAAAGAGGAAAAGAAAAAATATTGATTAAAAGGATAAATAGACCACCCCTCATTATTTAAATTACCGAAGTTAAAAATACTTCCTAAGTAAATTCATGGCTTTAGCATAATGTCAATTAAAATCCCCAAAGGATAACGGAAATATTAAGGAATATGCTGAAAGAGAGTATGCTGTCCAAAATAAATTTGAAAAAATAAAACATGAGCATGTATCAGAACCTATTGATACTAGATAAAAACAAAAAAGAGACAAACAGAAAATAGTTTTTTTGTTTGTTTTCGGGTTTCTTTGTTGAGGAAGATTGGTACTGAGCTAACATCTGTTGCCAATCCTCCTTTTTGCTTGAGGAAGATTGTCCCTGAGCTAACATCCATGCCAATCTTCCTCTAGTTTGTATGTGGGATGCCGTCACAGCATGGCTTGATGAGTGGTGTAGTGGTCCATGCCTGGGATCGAAACCCGCAAACCCCAGGCCACTGAAGCAGAGTGTGTGAACTTAACCACTATGCCACCAGGCAAGCCCCAGAAAATAGTTCTTTAAAGCCATGGTTTAGTACATTTTAAGTATATGAGGACAACATGGATGGACCTTGAGGGCATTACGCTAAGCGAAATAAATCAGACAGAGAAGGAGAAATACTCTATGATTTCACTAAACATGAAATCTAATAAAACTGAACTCATAGAAACAGAGAACAGATTAATGGTTGCCAGGGAGGTGGGGGTGGATAAAATGGGTGACAGTGGTCAAAAAGTACAAAATTCCAGTTGTTACATAAATAAGTTCTGAGGATGTAATGTACAGCATGGTGAGTACAGTTAGTACTATCTTGTATATTTGAAATTTGCTAAGAGAGTAGATCTTAAAAGTTATCACAAGTAAAAAATAAGGAAAAGAATAACCAATAAATGTTTCTAGTATAATGTTACCACGAAGAAAAACAAATTGATCTCTTTGTCTACATTATACATCATACAGAATTTCAGATGGGCTACAAATTTATTAACTAGAAAAATATGGAATATTTCTAGTAATGAAAGAGAGTTTGTCTTTTCATTTCAAGCAACTCATCAAATTATTATAAAAAGTATTTACAACATGAAGAATATCAAAGTGAAGATAAAAAGAAAACTGACAGAGTGAAAAGAGGGACTTTGCAACTGGAATGCGAGATAAAAGTGTTATCTCCAAATATACAGGGATGGAGCTAGGTTGATACCCAGTCAACAAACTGTCAGAAATATGACTTTAATCAAAAAGAGGCAGAGTTGCACCCACTTAGCCACATGCCGGGTACTATTATAAACACCATATATATGTTTATATATATATAAACTAATCTCATACTCACAACATGCCCCCTATGAAAAAGATACTACTTTCGTTCTTATGTAGCAAATTAGAAAAGTTACTCACGGATTGTGACTCCGCTAAGTAGTGAAAGCTAGGTCGAACCCAAGCTGTATGACTCCAGAGTCCATGCTCCCAACCACTAAGCTATTTGCTTCTTTCCACCGTTCAGAAAAAGTTCATGAACCTTTCATTCTACAAATCTAAGTCTACTAGATAGATATGAATTACTATAATACAAGACATAACACAACTAAGAATGGTTTTGATAGAGACTTTAAGGATTCAGAAGATCATAAAATGATTTTCAGTAAAGGACATAAGGAAAGGCTTTGTGGAAGAAATGGTATCTATATTGAGTGTGGAAGGATATGAGACACAGAGATAGCAAAATTGGAGAAGAAAATATTCCATGCTGAGGGAAAATAGTGACCAAAAGCAGTAAACTAAAGTACAAAAGCACTGACAACTCAAATGCTTGAATTGCAAAGAATGATACGTATGAGAGAAGTAAAAGGAAAATACATGATTCTGAGGACTAAGGAGGTTAGACTTCAGTACAGAAGGTAGGGGAGTCACATGGTCAGAGTTGTTATAAAGCAACTGGATATAAGAACTGGACAGAAAAGAGATGGGAATGGAAGAAATGACAGAAGGTTAATTCACTAGTCTAGGCATTACTAGTCTCAAGTAAGGAGAGGCCAACAGAAATAGAGAAAAAGGAATAGATATGCAGCACACAGTACTCAATCAAAAAGAGGCAGACCACTCAACATTCAATTAAATTAAGGAACTAACTTAAGGAATTAAGGAACTAAGAGAGTCAGAAAGAACTTAGCGTACTGAAATGTAAAGACAGCAAAGGGAATGAGGCCACATTTGAGGGCTCATTCTTGGGAACTTGACGGGGGAGCATGTCAGAAGCCAGAAAGGACTAGTGGAGGGTAGAAAGGCCCTGCAGACAAACAGCCCCTGCCTGTTTGGGCCACGTTCAAGAACTTAACTAAGGGGACTTCATAACATCAACATCTTGAGACGGATTATAGAGGCAGATTGACAGAATTTAGAAACAAAATAAATGTGGAGGTGACGCTGAGGTTTAACCTCAAATGAAAGAGCAATCTTGTCATTAACAGAGACAGGGAATGAAGGAGAAAAAGTAGGTTTAAAGCAAAAACAGACATGAGTTCAGGTTTCCAAATGGTGAGATTAAGGTTTATATAGTGTGATATCCAGAAATGACACTAAGTCTGCAGGACCAGTGCTTCGGTAAGAAAAATCAGAGCTGAAAATACAGATGTCACCCATATAAAGGTATCTGGAAGTTGTGAGATTTCAAAAGAAAAATTATTAGAAAAGAGAAAAGTATTAGGAAAAAATGTATCAAAACAAGTTCAAGGAACTATCTATATTTAGAAGGGAAGGAAGAAGAGCAAAGAAGGCACCGTCAGAGGCCTGAGATTACCGCCGGAACAATCAAGTATAACACAGCAGCGCTCCCTAACATTTTCTCACATGAAAGTATATAAATAAGACAGTATTTGTGTGGCACAAAGGGGCAAATGAGGCTAACAACCAGATGTTATTAGCCCAAGAACCAAGGAACCATTAATGTGTATAGCAGGTTAATCTACTCGCGGCAGTGTTTAGAAAGCTCTGTTATTACCAATAAAATCTATACGCCAAAAAGTTTAAGATTCTGGTTCCCTAAAACTCTCTCTCTTTCAATAGTCACTGATTAGTTGGGTAGAATGTTGCAGATGTGACAAGGAACTCAGAAATAACCACAAAAACTTGGTAACTGAGAAATCGCTGATGACTTTAAAAATCAGTGGAAAAAGTTAGATTTCAGGAGGCAAATAAGGACACGGGTGATTAACTAAAGTTGTAATACTGTTACCCGTAACTGGTTACAAGGAATAACTTAAATGAAATGATTCTTCAAATCTTGCTAGCAAAACCATTCTCTTTTTAAACTAAATTGTAACTTTAATATGCTTTACCTTTTAATTCTTGTTTTATTCGTGTTAATAAAAAGGAAGGATGAATAAAAATCCTCTGAAACTTCGCAACACTTACCCAGTGCGAGATTGACCAACTTTATCACAAATATCCAAAATGAGGCCCCAATCCTCAGCAGTATTCATCTCACTGGTTGCTTTCTCTGTGTATTATGAAAAGAAATTGCAGAAACATTATTTTAAAAAAATTTTAAGGGGTAATTTGATCACATTCGAATTACCAAACTGTAGTATAATCAAGTATCAACAACAAATCAGAACAGTTGCCAGCAGTCTGGTCAATGAGATGTCCAAGTCCATCTTCAAAAGGGGCAAGGGGCACTTTTACCACCCATCACAATTACATTTATACTTCACACTGTAGTCGCTTGTTACTTAGTACAAAAAACAGGTCATTGATTTCTCTTTATTAAAAAAAAATTATATACAGGTCTACCCCTTTCTGCACATAGAAGGTCTAAAATAAGAAATCATTTCATTATCAAACGATTCTTAGCTTTACTTGCTAGTGATGGAACATGACTAGGCACAGATCTCTATCAAAATGATTCAGGTAATTAAATTAATTAATTTCCAGTTTTGTTGATTTGGGTTTCTGAGAAGGGGGAGGGGGAAATTGAACAAAAGAAAACCAAGTTTTAACTGAATATTTTCCCTAAGGAAAAACTCGACAAATTAAAAACATCAACAGAGGTATGGCAAATTGAACCCAATCATCGAATTCAGCTCCCTCTCTTAATTACAACAAAAGGATTTTTTAAAACAAACACACAAGGACAAGGAAAACACAGTAAGTGATAATAGCAACAATATCTCAAAATCTATATAACAATATAGATACCTGGTAACCTACTTATAAGACCCCAAAAGAGTGAATCACATATTGGCAGTAAGAAAAAAAGCTTAAGAACGAGGCTGATTTACACCACTGAATTCTCAGAAAATTCAAGTACTGGGAGCAGAAGGAATGTCCGCAATTGAGAGTGAAGAAAGAAGCCTTAAGTCAGGCAGAATGGGTTCATGCTGTTTGAAATGTAGGCAGGTCCCTACTTTACCTCTCTTACTCAAGGGCTCTAGTAACCACCTCTCCCCTACCTGAGCAGATGAGTGAAGGTTTCTTTTCTGCAGGTAAAGCAAAGTTCTTCTAGATGAGACAAGAGGCATAACTGAGACACAGGCACCAAAAATAAGGAATTACTTCTGGTTTCCAGTCGGGCATGTAAGGACCTTGGAAGTTATCACTCCACCCTAACGAGTAAAATGCTGAACAAAGTAAAAAATCAACAACTCTTCTTAGATCCCTCAGAAGTAGGGTCACGGGGCAAACCACCACCCCCAAAATGAGAGAGACAGACAGGTGGATACATAGAATTACAACTTAGAGCAGAAACCAGGAACCGGTACCAGAGTAAGAAAATCTACACCGCGATTGACAAACTACTGGAGGCTAAGTGTGCACAAGTCTGAGAGTTAAAACTCCACAGAAGCCCAGACATAGGAGAGCCCCCACACTTTCTGAGTTTTATTTTCATGAGTTCTCCCAGATTCTCAAGGTGAATATCAGAGAAAATTTTCCCTATTTTCCCAGTAGGGGAAGGGGAAAAGTAATCATTTTGAAATACACCAGAGCATTCTCTTCTTAACAAGTCTTACTCTCAAGATAAATTATTTTACCAGCACCTAACCAACAAGGGTTTTGTCAGAGATTAACCCACCTGGCATCAGGGAAACGCCCAATTCCAGCCTGCTCTGGCCTTCCATGTGGGAGAAGAGGAATATCCAACTCCAGCCCACTCTAGCCATCCTGTCCCACCTAAGATGGGGAAAATCTGAGCAGCACACAAGAAACTGGCACCCCAGGGGCAGAGGCTCCCTCAAAGACTGAGACCTAAGCACTGGACTAGAGAAGCTTCTCCTCTCAACACCTTGCCAACACTTCACAAAAGGCTGGTATTCCTTTTATCTAGTACACTGTGCCTAGCTTTCAGCAAGCCAGACTATAAGGCAAAAAACCAGGCTGAAGAGACAGGGCAAGCATCAGAACCAGGCTCAGACATGGCAGGGATGTTGGAATTACCAGACCAGGAATTCTAAAAACTATGATTAATATGCTAAGAACTCTAATGTAAAAAGGAGACAACATGCAAAAACAGACAAGATAAGCAGAGAGACAGAAATCCTATAAAAGATCAAACAGAAATACTAGAGATCAAAAGTAGTACAGGAGAAATGAATGCCTTTGACGGGCTCATCAGTAGACTGGACACGGCTGAGGAATGAATCTCTGAGCTTGAGGATATGTCAACAGAAACTTCCAAAACTGAAAAGCAAAGAGAAGAAATGACTGGGGGAAAAAAGCTGGAACAGATTATCAAAGAACTGTGAAAAACTACAGAAGGTGTAACATAGGCATAACTGGAATACAGAGGAGAAGAAAGAGAGAAAAAAACAGACAAAATATTTGAAGCAAAAATGACTGAGAATCTGCCCCAAATTAATGTAAGAAACCAAACCACAGGTCCAGGAAGCCCCAAGAACACCAAGCACAGTAAACATCAAAAAACTACACCTAGCCATATCATATTCAAACTGCAGAAAATCAAAAAGAAAGAAAAAATAGAAAAAGAAGCCAGCAGGAAAAAAAACACCTTACCTGTACAGGAGTAAACATAAGAACTACATCCAACATCTCAGAAACCATGCAAAGAGAGAATGGAGTGGAACCATGTGGAGAGAAAATAACCACACCCTAGGATTATGTACACTGTGAAATTACTCTTCAAAAGGAAAGGAGAAATACTTTCTCAAACAAAGAAACATTGAAGGAATTTGTTGCCAGTAGACCCGCCTTGCAAGAGAGGTTAAAAGAAGTTCTTCAGAGAGAGGAAAATGATACAGGAGATACATATGTGTGTGTATACATATATATATGCACTTAAGTATTAGTGAAATGAATGACAGCATACCTGCGACAGAAGAGAGGAATTAGGAATATCGTGTTATTATAAGGTACTTGCACTACCAGTGAAGTAGTAAAACCTTATTTGAAAATGGATTTAGACTAGTTATAAATGTATACAGCAAACTCTAGGGCAACCACTAAAAATAACAACAAAAAAGAAGTACAATTGATATACTAAAAAGAGAGAAAATGCAAACATATAAAACGCTCAATTAAAACCACAAAAGGCAGAAAAAACAGAAACAAAGAAGAAGGGCTACAACTAGAAAATTGTAACAGGTATGATAGATATTAATCCAACAATAATCACTTTAAATGCTAATGGTCTAAATACACAAATCCTCAGAGTGATCAAAAAACAAGATCCAACTGTATGTTGTCTACAAGAAACTTACTTTAAATATAAAGACACATATAGATTAAAAGTAAATGGATGGAAGATATACCATCCTAACACTAATCAAAAGAAAGTGGGAGTAGCTCTACTAATTTCAAACAGAGCTGACTTCAGAGCAAGGGAAGTTATCAGAGATAGAGACATTACATAATGGTAACGGGGTCAATTCTCCAAGAAGACATAACAATCCTTAATACGTATGCACCTAACTAGAGAGTGTCAAAATAACTGACACAAAAAGTAAGAGTACTGCAAAGAGAAATAGGTTGGAGACTTCAACATCACTGCATCAGAAACAGACAAATCCAGTAGGCAGAAAATCAGTAAGGACATAGCTGAACTTAACAACACATGAATCAACTAGAAATAATAAGCATCTACAGACTATTTCATCCAAAAACAGCAGAATACACATTCTTCTCAAGCTCACATGAAACATTCACTACAAGAGACCCCATTCTGGACCATAAAACGCACCACAACAAATTTAAAGGACTAGAAATCCTACATTGTCTGCTCACAGGCCACAAAGGAGTTAAACTAGAAATCATTAACAAAAAAGATAACTGGAAAATCCTAAAATTCATGACATTAAATAACACACTTCTAAATAATACATGGGTCAAAGAAGAAATCTCCAGAGAAATTTTAAAATCTTTTGATCTAAATAAAAATAAAAGTACAACCTATCAAAATTTGTGAAATGTAGTTGAAATCAGTGCTTAGTGGGAAATTTATAGCACTGAATGAACACATCAGGAAAAAACCTAAAATCGCTAACATAAACTTCTACAAGAAAAGGATTTAAAAGGTATACAGCTTAAGATAAAAGAAATAAAACTGTCTTTGTTTGCAGATAACATACTCATCTCTGTAGAAAATCCAAAAGAGTCAATTAAAAAAACTCCTGGAACTAATAAGTGATTATAGCAAGGTTGCAAGATACAAGTTTAACATACAAAAATCAACTGCTTTCCTATATACCAGCAATAAACAAGCGGGATTTTAAATTTTAAAAAAAATACCATTTTCATTAGCACACAAAAAAATGGAATACTTTATAAATCTAACAAAATACATATGAGGAAAACTACAAAACTCTGATGAAAAAATCAAAGAACTAAATAAATTGAGAGAGATGCCATGTTCATGAATAAGATTCAATATTGTCAAGATATCAGTTCTTCCCAACTTGATCTATAGATTCAACGCAATCCCAGTCAAAATCTCAGCAAGTTATTTTGTAGATATCAACAAACTGACTCTAAAGTTTACATGAAAAGTCAAAAGACCCAGAATAGCTAACACAATACTGAAAGAGAAGAATAAACTGGAGGACTGACACTTCCAAACGTCAAGACTTACTCTACAGCTACAGTAATCAAGACAATATGGTAGTGGTGAAAGAAGAGACAAACAGATCAATGGAACAAAATAGAAAGCCCAGAAACATACACACACAAATAAAGTCAACTCATCTTTGACAAAGGATCAAAGGCAATACAATGGAGTAAAGACAGTGTTTTCAACAAACGGTGCTGGAAGAACTGGACATCCACATGCAAAAAATAAATCTGGACACAGCAAAACTAACCCAAAATGGATCACAGATCTAAATGTAAAGGACAAACTATAAAACTCGTAGACGATAACACAGGATAAAATCTAGATGACCTGGGGTATGGCAACAACTTTTTAGATATAACACCACAGACATGAGCCATGAAAGAAATAACTGATAATCTGGACTTCATTAAAATCAAAAATTTCTGCTGTATGAAAAACACTGTAAATAAAATGCGAAGATAAACAACAGACTGGGAAAAATATTTGCAAAACACCTATCTGATAAAGGACTGTTATCCAAAACATACAAGGAACTCTTTAAAACTCAACAATAAGAAAATGAACAATCCAATTAAAAAATGGGCAAAAGACCTGAATAGGCAACTCACCAAAAAAGATCTACAGATGGCAAATAAATATATGAAAAGATGCTCCAAATCATATGTCATCAGGGAATTACAAATTGAAACAACAACCAGATACCACTACATACCTACTAGAATGGCCAAAATTCAAAACACTGACATCACCAAATGCTGGTGAGGATGCAGAGGAACAGCAACTCTCAGTCACTGCTGGTGGGAATGCAAAATGGTACAGGCACTTTGGAAGACAGTTTGGCAGTGTCTTATAAAACCATCCTACCATACAACCTAGCAAATGCGCTCCTCGGTATTTACTCAAAGGAGTAGAAAACATGTCTACACAAAAACCTGCACAGGGATGTTTGTAGCAGCTTTATCCATAATTGCCAAAACTTGGAAGCAACCAAGATGTCCTTCCGTAGGTGAATGGATAAATTGTGATACATCAGGACAATGAAATATGATTTAGGGCTAAAATGAAATGTGCTAGCAAGCCATGAAAAGACAGATAAACTATAAATGCATATTCTTAAGTGAAAGAAGCCAAGCTGAAAAGGCTACATAATGCATGTGTCTAACTATATGACATTCTATAAAAGGCACAACTATGGAGAGAGTAAAAGAATCAGTGATTGCCAGGGGTCGAGGGGAGGGCGAGATAAACAGGCGGAGCACAGAGAATGTATAGGGCAGTGAAACTATGGTGTATACTATAGTAGTAGGTAGGTGTCATTATATATTTGTCAAAACCCTTAGAACATATAACACCAAGAATGAACACTAACGCAAGCTATGAACTTTGGGTGATGATGGTGAGTGTATGTAGGTTCACGACTGTAACAAGTATACCACTTTGGTGCAGGATGTTGATAGTGGGGGAGGTTGTGCATATGTGGGGGGGGCAGGAAATATACGTGAAATTTCTGTACGTGCTGCTTAACTTTTCTGTGAATCTAAAACTGTTCTAAAAAATAAAGCCCACTTTTAAAAATTAATAAATAAAGGAATTAAGCAACTGCATGAATGCTGATACCTGCTGTGCAGAAACGAGCACAGAGGCCTGACTGCTATCCTTTAAAAGGCCTACTTATAAGCATTGCCTGGTGTGTGGAAACTTGATTTCGGGAGGGTTCCCACCATTCTCACAACTGAGAAGACTGGCTCACTATCCCTAAACTGGCTGTACAAA
The DNA here is from genome assembly GCF_021613505.1 of Equus quagga. Classification (NCBI taxonomy): domain Eukaryota; kingdom Metazoa; phylum Chordata; class Mammalia; order Perissodactyla; family Equidae; genus Equus; species Equus quagga. Next base: position 16,527,215 of record NC_060278.1, read on the forward strand.
CTATATGGTTTATGCTGAATACCTGCTTTCCCTTTTGGGAGGCTGGAGTGTGGGTAGGGTGACAGGCAGAGTCTGCCCACATGACCAGCTCCCGACAACAACCCCGGGCACTGAGTCTCCAACAAACATCCCTGGTTGCAAGATTTCACACATGTCATCACAACTCCTTGCTGGGGGGATTAAGTGCGTCCTGTGTGGCTTCATTAGGAGAGGACCCTGGGAAGCTTGTGCCTGGTTTTTCCGGACTTCACCCCATGCGCCTTGTCACTTTGCTGATTGCCTTTTGGGTCCTTTCACTGTAACAAATCATAGCTTTAAGTAAGAGTATCTGTTGAATCCTGTGAGTCCTGGTGAATCCTAGAACTGGGGGGTGGTCTTGGTGTCTCCACCAAATACCTGCCCTCCCAGAAATTATCCTATTCTACCCTCTCCCCTCAGTCATATCTTCACCCTCAGAGAGATTAGAAGACTATTCCCTGGGGACTCCAGGTCAGCCCAAGAGGAAAGACCTAAAGACACTCAAGACAGTGATACTGAGGGGTGGAGAGAGGTTCCACAGTAAACGGTACACCAGATCGACCCATAGTGAAGTTCAAAGTCAGTAAGGACAACCACATGACCAAAGGTTCCCAGATGCTTTCTATTTCTCTAGTGTTAATCATGGGCAGACAACCCAGGACCATCAGCTATCGGAGAAAATCTTCTAACAATGGAAGATGAAGGAAAAGACAAACAAAACAAACAAATACAGGAGAAAAAAAAAAAACAGAAGAAAGCAACTTAGAAGAAACAAGAGTCTACACAGGAAGAAAAGAACTTCAAAAAGAAATCATTATTATCTTCTGAAACAAAAGCTATATAAAAGTGGAAGGTAACCCGCCTTGACCAAAGCACTAACTCAGGGAACAGGTCTGTTGAAGGACAGCACCACCAAGATCCTCACTAATATTGCCATGGTTTGAAGCTGGGAGGCCTGATCCATACCACGATTCTGACCTGTAATGGTGGGTCTTGGTGATGTGACAGTGAAATTCCTGTTCCTGTCTTCCCCTCAAGGCCCTGCTGCCTGGTTCAACAGACAACACTCATTTCCCCATTCTGACCTACTACTGAGAGCTGGAGGTGGGTCATAGTCAGTTTAACAGCAAAAGATAGAAAGCAGCCAATTCTGTCCAAATTCTTGGTAGGCTTACAATACCTGATCTATATCATGGCCTTCAGGGACACGCCAACACCTACCAATTAGTCACTGCCACCTGAGAACTAGAATAAGTATCTAATACGGTATAGGCAGTGGTAGGTAGGGTACGCAGACCTGGTCACCCTACCATCTTCTAAAATGAAAGATAACAAAAGCAGCTTACTCACACAAACAAACTCCTTGTCTAAGAATTAATACAAATGTCCAAAACATCTTAGATCTTCATAAAGTGATGTAACTGCAGGAAATTACAAAATCTAGGCAGATAGTCAACAAATATTCAACAAAAAATATTCAACAAAAAAATATTCAACAACATATATTCAAAAAAATGGAATAAGTTTCTAGTCTGTGCCAGGCCTTATCTGAAGTAGCTTAGACTCAAAAAGGAAATGAAACCAACAGATAGAACTTAAATATGAGATTTAAAAAAACGTCACAGAAAAAATGAAAAGCCTGAAGCAAGCTGAAAAAAAGGTAAAGACCTGGAGGGAGACTAAAGGAGTATTAGGAAAGCCTGAGAAACTAAGACAGAAGAGACAGAGAGACAGAAGAGACTACAGATTCCGCTATGTTAAGTTTTAAGAGTCATTATTTCTACTGAGTCAACTTTTGCTGACTCTTATTAGGAATATCAAAATGTTTTCTTTTTTAATCTCGTTTTATAGAGATAAAATTGGGATGTAGCATTGTATAAGCTTAAGGAGTAGAGCATAATGATTTGACTTACATATACTGTGTGCATTAATAATAAACTCTTGTTTCTGTTAAGTGAATAAAAAGTAAGGTTATGAGAACAGAAGAAAAGTATAATGTAGTATAATATATAAAAGTATAATGAAGAATCTAGGCTGGCTGAAATAGAGACTACTTTGTGAAAGGTTGGAACTACTCTTAAGACCTAAAATACAAAATGAGGCGCTTACATTAGTTCAAGAAACATCAGAGAGCCAAGAAAGTTCTGAGCAAGAAAATAATCTGATCAGAGCTTGATTTTTAGAAAAAAGGAATCTACTGCCAATATGTAAAAATGGTACGCAAGAAAACATAATGAGAAACAAACACTACTCTGGCAACTAAATGGGTTACTTAGCAAATGTTGAAACACTTTAATTTGTTCTGGCTGGGGGGTATGCCACGAGGATAACCGAGTCAAATCTACCTGTCACTGTTCAAGTTCCATAATATATTGTAAATCCCTTGAAAATAATAACAGTTTCTACTTTGGTAATTCTTTCAATATTCATGCTCTCAGCCTAAGTGCTCAATAAATACTAAACCTAGTCGCACAACCATATGAACCCATAAAAGTCAGAGAAACACACAGAGCTTTAATAACATCTACTTCAATGGTTTTCAGATTTTACTTTTCAATACAGAAACTCTCCACAATGTAATTCTGCTGTTTACCACCCAGAGTTAGCGCAGACTTCACAGGTTGAGAACACAGAACTCCACAAGTCTCCCCTCACTTCAGACACAAGAAACAAGCTCTGGGGTTCGTAGGCAACATGCACTTCTGACCAAGCGGCTACAAATTCAGGGTTCCCACTACCCCTTCAGTTCAATAATCCACTATAACAGCTCTGGAAACTCAGAACTCAGGAAAACACTTATAATTACAGTGGGGTTTTTTTGTTTTTGTTTTTTTGAGGAAGATTAGCCCCAAGCTAACATCTGCTGCCAATCCTCATTTTGCTGAGGAAGACTGGCCCTGAGCTAACACCCATGCCCATCTTCCTCTACTTTATATGAGGGACGCCTACCACAGCATGGCTTGCCAAGTGGTGCCATGTCTGCACCCAGAATCCGAACCAGCAAACTCCAGACTGCTGAAGCGGAATGTATGCACTTAACCGTCACGCCACTGGGCCGGCCCTATAATTACAGTTTTATCATCAAAGACACAAATCTGAACTAGCCAATGAAGACATGTGCAGCAGGGCTAGGTCTGGGAGGATCCCAAATGCAAAGCTTCTGTGCCCTCAGGACACATCACCCTCCTGGCACATCACTGTGCATCCCCAACCAGTAAGCTCAACCGAGCTTCCCCGACCAAAGTTTTTATTGAGGTTTCATTATGAAAGTATGATGGAATGAATGAATGGCCACCTCCTGGAACTCAATCTCTGGCCTCCTCCCCATCCCTGGAGATCTGGCTGGTATCATGTGACTCAAAGCCCCAACCATCTAATCACAAGGTTAGTCTTTCTGGAGCCCCCGTGTTGAGTCATCTTATTAGCATAAACTAAGGTACTGTCCCAGGAGCCTACCATGAGTAAGAAAGATGCTCCTATCACTTAGGAAATTCCAAGGATTTAGAGGCTCCCTCCCAGGAAACAAGGTAAAGACCAGTCAAATTCTTTACTATTCAACACTCCCTTTTATAAGAAAATCTTAGCTTAAAAGAAACCCAACATGTAAAGGAAATCCAAGTAGAACAGCTCTAATTGAAGAGTCCCAGAGCCCTGCCCCATATACCCCCTAACCCCTCTGAAGCCCAAGACCAAAGGAGTCATCCTGAACCAGGTCCTCCGGTCTAACATTTAGTTCATCTTAGAAAAGCAAGGCAAGTCATCACTTTGATCTGGTAGTACATTTAAATAATTAATTAATCATCTTTACTGACTGGTAGCCAAGCAGACTTTTTAAAAACATAGTGCTTTTTCTTTTTAAAGGAACACACTTTTATCTTAAAACTTATCACCTTATTTAAAAGTATAACAGCTAAGCTTATTAAAACATTAAAAAGTTAATAGTTCACTAGAAATGACAGCTTATGTCCGATCATATGTAAACTGCTTATTATCATAACTAAGCATGATCTTACAGTTCCTGAATGAAGGCATACTCAGGTGGTCTGGCATAGCCATCAGCAGATATCATGCTAAACACTCATGAATTACCTTCTTTACTTTCCTATGCACAAACAGGATCAGTATCTGGCTCAAACCTATACATACACATGGGAAATGCAACCCATTTCAGAACTCTAAAATTGTTCACATTATTTATCGATGCTGCCTCCAGATCCACAAGAGCAGTAGCACAATTCTTCTCAGTTATAAAACAGATATTTTTTTAAATCAGAAGAATATAAACTACTACTAGTGGTTCAATGTGGTTTTGTGAAGAGCAAATAAAATCAAAACTTTATTTTCTAAGACAAAAATAGAGTGTGTGAGAAACTGAAGGGACAAGCAAAAATAATACAGATTTGCTTCTAAAGAATTCAAAGCTTCATAATGATCTCATTTTATCCTCAGATTATCCTTACCCTAATACTTAAAAGGAGGAGATTGAGATATTTGCCTAGCAGTACCCAGAAAATCACACACAGAGCCTCATTTGAATTTCAATAGTCCTCTCAAAGGACTGGAGAACTTTTTTCTGTTAAGTGGCTACTTTTGATTTTCTCAAGATTTATGACTGTCAAAGATTTGGGAAGGTGAGAAGCGCTGACAGGATGACTGCCCACCAGTTTCAGGCTATAGGAAAAAGATTGTCATTCAGTCAGCTTGGAGATGCAGCAGTTCATCAAAAATGGCCAACGGAGAAAGAAAATCTTAAAGAAATTACCTTCTTTTCAAGATTACGGGAATCAGTTTTTTCAAAAACGTTTCACCTCATGTCTCTGTTGCTCCTGACCACTGGAAATTGCATCTACAAAGAAAAGCAACCTGAAGCTCTACTAACCCAGGAAGAGAAGCAGGCGGCAAAGGAAGGCATGGAAGCTCTCAGAGAAGAGAACAAAATATAAACGGAAACCTAAAAGCATTAGAAAGAACAGCTTCCAGGAGAAGTAAAAGAGAAACCGAAGAAACAGAAAGTACAATTCCGGAAACCAGGGGACATCAGACCTGTAAGAACTGCACTCTGAACTGTCTGTCACATCTCTCCTGAGTATGTTTTTACAGTGACTGATTCCACCCCTTAGAATCTGAGGAGACTCCAAAAGGTCCACATCTGTTTCTAACTTTACTGTAAGAGGAGCTACAATGCAGACATTGCTTCCTGTATGGTAGGTATGTACTAAGTGCTTTACATGCACCATCTCCTAAAAACGACCCTAACGAAGACTAAAGCAGAGAAGGATATGTCAGGCCAGAGGATGCGCACCTGAAAAAGCAGTAGTATAGAAGCAACAAGGAAATGCGCCTTGAGGAAAATGGTGGAAGGTGGGGCTGAAGAGGTAAAAAGGTGCCGAATGCTAAAAGGTCTTACATGCCATGCTGAAAAGTTCAAATTCCTGTAAAAGCTCTAGATTCGCTGCAATATTTTAATCAGAGGAGCCATATGATTACCTTTACATTTTAGAAATATCATTAACAGCCACCTGGAAAACGACCGGGGTCAGACTGCAGGCAGGGATAACAGAGGCTGCCATACTAATAATCTAAGAGAGCAGTGACCTAAACCTGCCCTAGCAGTGGCCATGAGAACAGAAAGGATGGGAGGCATGAATGGAGGGGCAGATGAACGGATTTAAGAGCTATTAGGAAGACAAAGCATATACACTAAAGCAACACCAGAACCCTCAAGGGCATGTTCAGAGCGCCTGGCACACAGGAGACAGTATGTATGTGTTGTCTGGAATGTAGAAAATTACAACTACAGAAGTCAAGAATGACTCCCAGGTTCTTGATATATGTGACTAAGTCAGCTGAGGCACCAGTCATCAGAATAGAGGAAAAACATACTTGAGAAGAAAAGTATGAATATGATTTCGAACATGCTGAATTTGAAGCATATTCAACCCCAGTAAAGAGTCAGAAAGTCCCGTGTGTCTATAAGTATTCCTCATAGCAACTCCATGAGGTAGATACTTCTAGTCCTATTTACAAAGGTGGAAAGGGAACTGAGAGGGGTTCTGTACTTGCCTGTGTCCGTATTTTGCCTATTTACTAACAGTAAATGCTGCAGCTGCCATTTAAACCCAAAGCCCAAAGTCCTTCCATCACACCATACTGCAGGAGAATATGACCTAACACTTAGAAGGTTTATGATACTGACTGGACTAGCTAATAGAAGAAAAACATGTCCAAGCCTGTAGGATATGAACTGGCCTGGCCCAAAGCAGTCTGACTAGGAAGGCAAATGTACTATTGTAAAGACAAAGACATGATGACTTAGCACAGGCAGGATAATGACTCAAAGACGCCTCTCGGGTTTCAAATCAAGATAACTAGAACATTACAAAATTACCATCTAATGAAGGAAGAATCAGACTCAAAAGGTAAATTCAGTTTTCTGATAGACTGATTTTTAGGTGACAAGGGAACACCAAGCAGAAATACAAGACTGGAGATCTAGAAAAATATCTATAATTCATTGTTTGATAAATACTTATTAAGTGTTCCACTGTACCAGGCACTGCCCCCAAGGTACCAGGAATAGAAATGAAAAGTTCTCATCCTTGTGGAGTTTATTTTCCACACAGGAGACAATCAATCAGGTAGTTGAGTACTATAAAAAAAAAAATAAAATGGAACAAAGAAACAGAGTGAGGGGATAAAGATGGCTATTTTTTACAGAACGTAGGGAAAGCCTCTCTTAGAAACTCATGTGACCAGTCTTGAAGGATGTGATGGGCATCAAGACCTTCAAACACCTGAGGGAGGAAGATCCCAGGCAAAGAAAACAGCACAATGTAGATCTGGAGGCAGGAACGAGCCGGAGCGTTCAGACCCAAGAGGCTCAGCATGAGAGAGTGTGTGGAGATCCCAACTATATCAGAGACATAGGAAGGGGCCAGGGGCCGGCTGTGGGTCACAATAAGGAATCTGCATTTCCTGGGAGCAGGACAGGAAACTACTGGAGGGTTCTGAGCAGGTAAGTGCCAGTATCTAAGATTTTTAAAAGATCACTGACCTTTGTAGATGAGAACTGATTGTAAGGGGCAACAGTGGTAGCAAAGAAGCCTACTAGAAGGCTCTTGCCACAGTCTATGAAAGAGATAACAATGACTGGAGTAAGATAGCAGTGGTAAGGTAAGGACAAGTGTGAGATTCTGGTTATATTTTTAAATTAGGGCCAAAAGATCTTGCTGACAGAATGGGTTTGGAATGTGATGGAAAAAAAAGAATCAATGATGACTCCTAGACACGAAAGTTGAGTGACAGGAAATATTAATGGTGCAACCTACTGAAATAGGCCAGCATGAAGAAATGAGCAGGTCTGGGGAAAGAAACTAAGAACTATTACTATCTCTATATCCCATATTAAAGATAAGGAAACTGAGGCACAGAGTAAGCAACTAGCCCAAAGTCACACTGCTGGTAGGCAGCATACCCGAGAATTAAATTCAGGCAGTGCAGCTCCAGAGTCTGAATCTTTAACACTAAACTAAATTGCCTCCTAAGACTCCAAGGGAAAAACTTGTCAAAGAAGTTCTAGAACTGAGGCTGGGGCTCAAGTCAACACTTGGAAGTCACAAAAAGGAGAAGCCAAAAAGACTAAAAAAGAGCCAAGGAGAAAATTAGAAAAAGTCTGGTGTCCTGGAAACCAAATGAATAAAGTACATCAAAGAGGAATGCTAAGAGATCAACAAAGAAATGGGCTCAGAACTGACCGTTGGATTTGGCAAGATGGAAGTCACTAGGGACTTTGAAAGAAAAGCTTGATGGAATGAGTTATCTTTAGAATTTAAGAGTTGAGCTTAGCAAGAAGTGTAACATCCAAAATGAAATTCATTTATTCAAGAAATGTTTACTGAATGTTTATTAGTGCCAGATGCTGGTCTACACACTGGGGATATAGTAATGAACAAAACAAATAAAAATCCCTGTCCTCACGGAGCTCACATTCTCATAACATGTGTAGACGTTTCTTCAAGGGAAAAGCTATCATCAGTATTTTGCCTCTTTATGTGGAATGTTATAATACATAAACCAGTTAGTAGATTTCTGATTCACTGTTTCAGTTTACGAATAAAGCTGAAGACTTTTTTTTTTTTTTTTTTTTGCTGAGGAAGATTCGCCCTGAGCTAACATTCATCACCAATCTTCTTTTTGCTTGAGGAAGATTCACCCTGAGCTAACATCTGTAGCAAATCTTCCTCTATTCTGTATGTGGGCCGCCACCACAGCATGGCCACTGATGAGAGGTGTATGTCCGTGGCCTGGAACCAAACCAAGGCTACCAAAGTGGAGTGCACGGAAATTAACCACTAGGCCACTGGAGCTGGCCCTGAAGACAATTTTGAGACGCACTAATGTTAAGTGATAACTATATCAAGTGAGTTAGTGGGAGTACTTTAACAACACTGACATACTCATTGACAGACAAGGTGAAAAGGAATATTGTTAAATGTATTCTATGTACCATATTTTACACGCCCTCCTAGTAAAAAGTTAGACATGGGAGTCTACTGGACTCTGTCCAAGGATTATTTACCGGGAGTCTGATGGGCCTTCTTAGATACACTTTCATGATATTTTGATACATGGATCATGAGGAGAGAATGGATCCAAATACCAAAATCTGACTAAATTTAAATAGTAAGCTTTTCTGGAGCAAAACAACATCCCTACACTCAAGAAGCTTAGTGTCTAGCAAGCTCAACTGACACAGTCTCAATTCAACACACATTTATTAAGCACCTACTATTCAGCAACCAATAAAATAATTAAGGACCATAATGCAGGATATAACTATCTTTAAAGCTAAATAATTGATAAAGACAAAAAATGTTGCAGGAGTTTTGAAAAGGGTGGAGATTACGGTAAGCTAGGGCACTGGTTCTCAACCAGGAGCTCTTTTGTGCCCCCAGGGGACATTTAGCAATGTCTGGAAACTTTTTAAATCATGACTGGGGGTTGGGAGGGGATGCCACTGGCATCTAATGGGTAGAGGTCCCAGATGCTGCTCAACACCCTACATTGCACAAGATAGGCCCCCACAATAAAGACATTGATCTGGTCCAAACTGCCAATAGCGTAGCTACTGAGAAACCCTAGACTAGAGTAATCAGGAAATGATTCAGGTATAACGAGTTGGGATTCTGAGTTGGCCTTTAATCATGAGGACATGTAGAAAGAAGACATAAGAGAAGCAAAAGTATAAAGGTAAAAAGGAGCCTGTTTGAACCAGGTGGTATAGTACTGGGAAAGGGTTTGACATTAAGATATTTATCTGAATCCAACGAAAATGGGCGGTCAAAAAGTCAGCAGGATAGAAAGGTGATTGGGTAGTTGGAAGCTAGATTATTATGACCACAAAAACTAGATAAAGTTGCTGGAAACCAAAGAAGCACATTTAAATTGTTTTAAGAATTTGCCCTAGAAATTAATGTAATAAATTGTAAAACTGCCTGAGAGCAGCAATGATGTCTTATTCATCACTCTATCTCTTAATTCTCTGAGCAGTGTCCTGTAAATAGTGTGTGCTAAGTGCTTATGAAATTAAATGCAATTTTCCAATTAATTATTTACTGAGTATTATTGGTGATCACTAAAGTTCCATCCACTGCTAAGATTCAGGATATTCACTTAAACCGGAACCCAAAAAAAGCTATCATTTAGTATGTGCCTATTATATAAAGGCACTGTAATAGGCTCTCTCCACGTATTATTTGACTGAATCACAGATTGTGCTTTTCCCCCTCTCTAAAGATGAGGGCACTGGGACTCAGCTTAGGAACTTGCCCATGATTTCACTCTGAGTGAGGCAGTGGCAGAGGTAGGAATGAACCCTTTTCTACTATTAACCCAAACCTCCAAGCCTCAGTGACATGCTATAAGGAAGAGTTAAAAAGCCAAATTCAACACCCACCTTGCACAATTAAAATACACAAAGACATATAAAACAACTCCACTAAGCTGTCCTTATATTTCTCTACTATAGTAATCAGACACGGTATTTAGCTTGCTTTCATTCCACACTTGTGTGCCAAGGTAGTTCCTAAGTGCATTCAAATCATCCCCAAATTCTCTCCCTGGAAACACAAACTCCTGTCATCATTACCCTCACACCAGAAAGAAAGAAACAAAAAGCTAACCTGCTGAATTGGTATGATCAGTACCTAAAACCAATGATTCAGAAAACCAAAAAAAATAGCATTTCAGATCCAAAACAAATTAGCATTTGCAAATTCAAAGTCCTCATCCACACTTTTTAAAATACAAAGACCTAGCCTAAGGAAGGCGGCCCAATGGCTCACGGCCTCGATTCGGCTTCGGCTGTTGCCAAATATTCCATTTTCATCTCTCCCAACATTTTTGAGTCAACCCTTAACCAACCAGAAGCTCTCTTCTCCCGTTACAGTTACAAAAACGATTTCAAAATCCTTTAAGCAATTTAACCTGCAACATCCTCCTAGTTCTAGACACTTAACATTTATCCAGGGAAACACTTTATTACAGGGCTCATAATCCTACGCTAACCGAGATACTCCCCAGTCGTCAGCGCTGTTCTTTACAGAAGCCGTGTCCCAGCACCAGATGCCACACCGGCTGTCCCTCCGAGGCCCTCTACATCAACGCTTTAAGCAGTTCTTCCAAAACCCACAGCCCTTGCTTAAGGCCCATTTCGCAGGCCCTCTGAGTCCCATTCCTTTCAAAGAGGATGCGCTAAGTCCCCAACCTCCACCAAACTCTTAAGGAAGCAGACTCCGGAATGGGGAAGAGCTTGACGCCGGCCAGGGGTCCAGAACGTTCGCAGAAAGAGGGCAGAATGGACTTGCGGTCCCAGGGCGAGGGGACAGGGAGCGGCAAGGCACTTACCCACATCCTGATCGAAGGGATTGGTGGTGAAGAGAGGCATCTCCACTGCGTGCCCAGGTGTCCGCAGGGACTCCCCCTCGACACCACGGGAGTCAGGGTGCGACCCAGGAAGGAAGACTCCTTGGGCAAAAACAGCAACCGAGACCGACCCTACAAGAGCCGCGACAGCTGCTCCTCTCCCGGACCCCCAGCAACCGCGGCAGCGGCGGCGGCGGCGGCGGCGGCGGCGGCAACAGCGAAGGAGCCGAAAAGCCCCCGAGTGGAGCCTGTCGGGAATCTAGGCGACCTCGGCGCTGCCTGCCCAGAACCGGCCCAGAACCTTCCCCGCCAAAACAGGCACCACGAAAGCGCCCCCCCTGCCTGGCTCGTCTTTTGATTAGTCATACAGGAAAGTGGGAGGAATGGCTGCGTTTCCTGCTTTTGCCTTGGCCAGGAATCTCCGGAGGACGGGGTCCTCCAGGCGCACCGAAGCCGACTAGCGATCCCAGGAGTGAATCAGAGAGACAGGAGAAAGAAAGAGGGTCGCGTTTGGGTTCAGCGAAAGCCCCCTCTTCACCTCCCACCGTCAGTTGTCATAACTTTGTAGTCCCTCTGGAAAAGGATGGAAATTCCTTCATTTGGGGTCATCTATGTAAAAAGGCTGTGAGCTCAGTTCGCTGTCGGAGGTGATGAGAAACTTGCTGGGATAAAGTCATGTGAGCTGGCCGTCTTGGCCGGATCCCTGCGGAGGGGAGTGTCTGCGCGCGGCTCCCTCGCAGTGGCGGAGGTAACGCTGGCACCTGCCCGAGGCCCCGAGCGCCCAGCTTCAGAATCCCTGTCGAAAGCACTTTTGGCTGGGCGGGGGTTAGCACTGACTAACTGTGCAGTCCCGACGCCATTGTGCTGGGCAAGTAAGTTTCACAGCCCAAGAATGTCTACGACAGCCCCCGAAACCGAGCGAAAAAAGAAAGCTGAAAAGTGGAGTGATCCCTACCAACTTAAAATGATTCTTTAGTAATTTTATAAGTTCATTTAGCAAATAAAAAATATTCTCTATGTCATGTAGAAATTTTAAGGAGCATCTACTAGAGATTTTGCGTCCCCCTTGGAACAAACTTAGGGAGAGTATCTTGCACCTAAGTTGAAATTACGTAAATTACAACCAAATTAGAGCGCTTCCGAATGTAGCATGTAAACAAATATTTACCACATGTCCACAGCAGGATTAATATCGTGGTGTAGAAAGGGTGCTGACGAAAATCCACCAGGAATCAAGTCCCATTTGTAAAAGCGAAAAATGCAATTTAATGTAGCATTTAGATACATTTTTGTCATTCAAAGATAAGAATCAGGGACGTAGGGCACTGTAAACTTACGTTGTTGAATGAAGCATAAATTAATATAGTCTTCCTAAAGCAAAATTTGAAAGTATGCAACAAAAGCTTTTAAAAATGTGAACACTTTTGGACCCAGCAATTCTACTTTTTGGTGTTTATCCTAAAGACATTCTTTAAGAAAATTAACAAAGAGATTCATGGCAACATTGTTTATCATATCAGAGCATTGTTAACCACTAAAATGTCCAACATTAAGAGATTGGACAAGTTTCTTCATCTCTTGGTGCCTCAGTTTTCCCATCTGTAAAAAAAGGAATAATAATAGGGTTGTAAGGATCAAGTGGATTAATATAAGTGAAGCCCTTAGTGCCTAGCATACAGTAAGCACTAAATAAGTGTACGCAATCATAATTAGTATTGGTTAAGTAAATTATAGTACACACAATATAAAAACTCCACAGCTATTAAAGGTGGATAATATAGATCTATATTTATTTAGAAAGACTTCTAAATACATAAGTTTTAAAAAGCAGGTTACAAAACCATGTCAAATTACAAAATGCCCCAAATTTTAAAAGTCTGAAATACATGAAAATATTATAATAGGATTATCTCTGAGTGGTGAGACTTGGGATGATTTTTTATTCTTTATGCATTTTATGTTTTCCAAATATTTTAATGATGAGTCTATATTTCTTTCAAAAGCAGAAAAAAGTTAAAACAACAATGCAAAAAATGTGCTATGTTAGTATCACTGGTTCTTAACATTTTGAGGAGCCAATACCCAAAGCTTGCTTATGTTTCATTATGACAAGTATAAAAGTTTTCCAAAACATCACTATTGATATGTGAAGCAGAGCCTTCTCTCTCAAAAACCGGTTTTTGATTACTGGACTGACAGAATCAGGTTCCAACTTGTCCAACTCAAGTCTTGAGCTGTGTCTGGAGCACATTATCATAATTGCCCTGTATCAGAGCCAGATATTTATGAAAATGCGTTTGGATGTGCTTTGTGCTTCACTAATGAGACTGAATTATTCTGTTACCACAAATAAGCTAGTGATAAATTGTTCAAGCCCGGATCATCAATATGTGAGCATTAGGAATAATGAATGAGTGACATCTATAAGTCTTGTTAAAATTGTACATGTATTCTGATCTAGAAGAATGACTTTAGCTATTTGGGGATTTATAATTAATATGCTATACATAATAAACATTTTTAAAGAGTAAAATTTTTAATATTATTGTTATGTTTAACATAAAAGCCAAATATAGAAAGTGAAATGAGTTTGTATTTTGAGTTAATTTTATTATCCCTTAAAACATTGACACTGCAGGAATTTCACTTTTAGTATTACTATAGTTTTTAAAACGTAGAGAATATGTATGAATTTCACATTGAAATGTTTCTGTAATATTACGTGTTTACTAAATTCTATGGTTAATTTTAAAATGTTAAGTCCCTTTTTTTTTTGGTTTGATTTTGAAAATTCGTCTACATTTAAAAAAAAAAACAGATAGCAACATGCAAATGGAGTTACTCCAGGAAAAATCTATAATTTTAAGGGTTAGGAAAAGGAGTATCCTAGGAAGGTTATTGACACTCCTTTAGTCTTCATGCTCATCATCTCTTAGATGAATTATTATGCTTGCCTCCTACTGTGTTTTTCCCCTTCCCTACTGCTATGGACTGTGTTGTGTCCCCCCAAAATTCATATGTTGAAGCTCTGACCCCCAATGTGGTAGTATTTGGAGATAGTATTTGGTAGATAATTAGATTATTAGGTTTAGATGAGGTCTGAGAATGGGGAGCCTTGCGATGGGATTAGTGCCCTTGTAAGAGCACACACCGGAGAAATTGCTGTCTTTCTCTTCTGTCTGCCAGGTGAGGACACAGCGAGAAGGCAGCTATGTCTGCAAGCCAGGAAGAGAGCTCCCGCCAGAACCTGATCATGCTGGCACCCTGATCTGGGACTTCCAGCCTCCAGAACTGTAAAAAAACACATTTCTGAGGACCAGCCCTGTGGCCAAGAGGTTAAAGTTCCCTGCACTCCACTTTGGTGGCCCGGGTTCACGGGTTCAGATCCCAGGTGCAGATCTATTCCACTCATCAGCCATGCTGTGGAGACATCCCATACATAAAGTAGAGGAACATTGGCACAGATGTTAGCTCAGGGCTAGTCTTCCTCAAGCAAAAAATTAAAAAAAGGAGGATTGGCAAGGGATGTTAGCTCAGGGTGAATCTTCCTCACCAAAAGAAATAATAATAAATAAATAAATTTCTATTGTTTAAGCCACTTAGTCTATGATAGCTTGTTATGGGAGCCCAAGCTGACTAATACACTTACCTATCTCCAAACCATTCTCCACACCCCTGCTGAAATGACTTTTCTAACACACAAATCTGATTATGGCATTCCTTTGAAATTCTCATATGGTTCTTCAGTCACTCATTCAATACATATTTATTAACTCGTGTGCCAGGTACCATTGTGTATGCTGGAAATATAGGGATAAAAGCTCTATGTGAGGGCCGGCCTGGTGGCATAGTCGTTAGGTTCACGCACTTGGCTTCTGCAACCCGGGATTCTCGGATTTGGAATATGCACGCGGACCTACACACCACTCATCAAGCCATGCTGTGGCAGCGTCCCACATACAAAATAGAGGAAGATTGGCACAGATGTTAGCTCAGCAACAGTCATCTTCAAGCAGAGAAAAAAAAAACAAAGCTCTATCAGGGATAACCTTTTTTGGAGTATAGCCTATGAGGAACACCGGCATTAAATAAAAAATTAATTTTATGATTACAAGTGTGCAGAGTAGTCTCCTGCCTTCAGGATTAGATCCTAATTCTTTAGTATTACATCTTACTGAATGGGTCCCTGAGTACCTCATCTCTTCACACTCTTTTCATACCTTCTACTGTAGTCTTTATGATGCCCCCATACTTTCCATGTCTTCAAACAAGCAACTCCTTCTGTCTTTCCTGCTCTGATTCTATTTAGATCCTATGCCTTCTCTAAACCTCCACTCAGATTTCACTTCCCCAGCGCCTTTCCTGACTTAGTTCCTGACCAGTAATAGGCACGCAATAAATATTGTTAAGTAATTGATTATTGGCCTCCTCTATCACACACTTGCTGGTCTTATATTTCTTCCAGGTGGCTTTTACTATGTAAAAACCACCCCAAGCTTAGTGTCTTAGGGCAACAATAATCATTTCTTTTCTTAGAAATCAGAAATTTGGTCATCGCTCCACAGGCACAGCTTGCCTGTCTTCCACACAGTGTGAGCAGGGGTGGCTCAAAGGCTGGGATGACTCTACACCTAGGGCTGCAATCATTTGAAAGCTTGCACCCTTTCACATCTGCCAATAGATGCTGACAGTTGGCTGGGTCATTAGGTCTGTCAGCTAGAACTATGTGGGACCTACTATGTGTCTGCTTGGTTCCTCCCCACATATTCCACTGAGTATTCCAAGAGACAGGAAGAGGAAACTGCCAGTTTCTTAAGACCTGAGCTGGGAAATGGGCACAGCATCATTTCAGTCATATTCTATTGGACAAGCAGTTGGAGCGTCTACACTCAAGGGGAGAGGAAATAAAACCTGCCTTTTGATGGAAGGAGTGTTTGGGGGGCCATATTTGAAAGCTACCACAATATTGTAATTTTTTATGAGTTTGTATAGCATTAGTCTGTGACTCATCTCTATTTCCAGGCTTTCCACAGTAGGTGTTCTACAAATGTTTATTAAGTGTAGTAAAGAAAATACATCATGATTAAAATGGCATACTTCTGTTACCAGCTATGAGGGAGTAACAGGATCCAGACTTATCTTTTCACCGTAACCAACTTGAACACTGGATAAAATATGTGAAACAACTGATTTCAAACATGGGACAACAGAGCATTAGACCCTGATCCCAAGAAGAAAGGAAACATATGCAGTGAACTCTATGATTTCCACAGCTTTCTGCCTAGAGTCAGTTTCTGGACTGTGACCCAAGGAGGGGAAACCCACAAAAACCCAAAAGGGTTTATTGTGTTGAAGAGAGAAAAGTCAGAGTTTGGGGAGGCCAAAGGGCTAGAATTTGGAGGACTGAATACCAGGATGGTGCTATGCAGAGAAACGGCTCCAGAATCTGCAGAGGCGTTCCCTTGAGACTAGCTCAATGCTAATCTTGTCGTGGGTGGTATAAAGCTCTACAAGTCTGGGTAAAGAATTTTCAGAGAAAGAGCTATTTTCAAGGAACCAAAATCTGAAAAATTCCACGCATTCATACAAGTCCGGGAATCACTTGAATTCTCAAAGCCAGAGGGAAGAGACCGAATTGAATACACTGGGTGTTTAGTAAACAGCCCCAAAGGGTAATGTCTTGGTCGTAGGTATTACCTGAGACAGAAGGTACTGTAGATCTGCTCAAAAAAGCCTAAAAAGTAGATCTTGAAAGGATCAAGACTGGTAACACATAACTTAAATGAAGGGCAGAACAAAGTATGAAACTTCAAAGGAATACTCCTCTCCCTCCAAAACACAGCGCTCAAAATGTAAAATTCTACAATGGCTAGATTTCAGTAAAAAGTATGGACACGTGAAGGGGCAGGAAGATGTGACCAATACCCAGTAGAGCAATTAAAAGATGACTGAAGAATGTTTAAAGAACTACCATAACTATGGTCAATACGCTCAAAGATTTACAAAAAGATGAACATAATGAGGAGAGAAATAAAAGATATCAAAAAGAAGCAAATGGAAATTCTAGAGATGAAAATAGATCTAAAATGAAATTTTCACTAAACAGGATTAACACATTAGACACTGCAGAAGAAAAGATAAATGAACCTGAAGATGTAGCAACAGGGGCCAGGCTGGTGGCATAGTGGTTAAGTTTGTGCACTCTGCTTTGGCAGCCTGGGTTTCACTGGTTCAGGTCCTGGGTGCAGACCTATACACCACTCATCAACCATGCTGTGGTGGCATCCCTCATAGAAGAACTATAAGGACTTACAACTGGGATATAAGACTATGTATTGGGGCTTTGGGGAAGGAAAAAAAAAAAAAGAGGAAGATTGGCACCAGATGTTAGCTCAGGGTGAATCTTCCTCACCAAAAAAAAAAAAACGGGCGGGGGAGAAAAAGTCTTTTTTAATGCCCATATTTTCCCAAATTGAATGAAAATTCTATTCCCACAGATCTGAGAATGTAAGTGAACACCAAACATAACCAACAACAACAGTTTAAGAATGACACCAAGCTACCACATGATCAAGTTGCTGAAAGTCAGTGATAAAGACAAAATCTTAAAAGCATCTAGAAAACAAAAAGACACATGTATAGAGGAATAAAGCTAAGAATTACAGTAAACTTCTAATTAAACTATGCAATATTTAAGAAAAAGTGAAGCAGTGCTGAAATTTAAAAATTTTCAGCGTAGAATGCCCTATCAGTAAAAATATCTTTCAAAAATGAAGGTGAAATAAAGAATTATATACCAAAACAAATAAACAAACAAAAAACTCTCATTGCCAGCAGACCTACACAAAGAGAAATATTAAAACAGATAAAAAAAAAATCAGATGAAAGGAGTATGGTATCTACGATATGAATCTACATAAAGAAATGAAGAGCATCAGAATGGTCATGTGAGAGTACATATAAAAGACATTTCTACTCATTTTTAAATTTCTTTGTCAACAGAAATAACTATTATGGGATAATAGGTAGAAGTGAAATATAGGAAAACACTAGCACAAAAGATAGGAGGAGAAAAATAGAAATAGAGTGTTGGAAGAGTTCTTACATCATACACAAAGTAGTATAAATATTATTTGAAAGTAGACTGCTAAGTTAAAAATGCATACAAGCCCTAGAGCAATAACCCCCTAAAAGAAAATCAAATGAAG
This sequence comes from Equus quagga, assembly GCF_021613505.1. Taxonomy (NCBI): domain Eukaryota; kingdom Metazoa; phylum Chordata; class Mammalia; order Perissodactyla; family Equidae; genus Equus; species Equus quagga. Next base: position 16,545,364 of record NC_060278.1, read on the forward strand.
GGCTATAGATAGGCAATGGTAGAAATAAATGAAAAATTTTAATAATTAATATCATTCCAAAGAAGGCAGTAAAAGAGGACAACAAGAAAAAGAACAGATGGGACAAATAGAGTAAAATGACAGATTTAAATCCAACCATATTAATAATTACATTAAATACAAAAGGTCTAAATACTCCAATTAGAAGGTAGAGATTGTCAAACTGGATTTTAAAAAAGGCAAGACTCAACTTTTTGACGTGTTTTAAAAACTTATTTTAAAAATAAAGACAAAGATAGGCTAAAAGTAAATGGATGGAAAAAGATAGATTATGAAAAACTTAAAGAAAGCTTCTGGCTATATTAATATCAAGTAAAATAAACTAAAAAATAAAGACACTTTCCAGGGATAATGAATGACATTCATAATGATAAAAAGGGATCAATTCACCAAGAAGACATAACATTAAATGTGTATCAACCTAATGACAGAGCTTGAAAAAAAGGAAGCAAAAACTTACAGAAATGAAAGCAGAAATAGATACATCCATAATTTTTGTTGCCTATTTCAACACTCCTCTTTCAGGTAAAGATAGAACAAGTAAATCATTAATTACATGGAAGATTCAAAGAACACTACCAAGCAGCTTGACCTAATTGACATTCATGATGGCCTACCCAAACACCGCAAGATAAACATTCTCATCACGTGGACACAGAACATTAACAAAGATAGACAATGCTGGGCCTTAAAACAATTCAATATAATTTAAAGAATAAGAATCATACAGATTTTTTTTCCTTCACTAAAATAGAATTGATTTAGAAATATCAATAACCAATAACAGAAAGATATCTGGAAAATTCCAACATATGTAAAGATTAAATAATACACTTCTAAATAACCTATGTGTCAAAGAATAATCATAAGAAAAATTAGAAAATATTTTTGTGAGATGCAATTAAACTAATGCTTAGAAGATCATTCAAGCATTAGATATTAGAAAAGAAAGTTCTGTGCCAGCCCCTGTGGCCTAGTGGTTAATTTCGGTGTGCTCTGCTTCTGCAGCCGTGGTTCGGTTCCCAGGTGCAGACCTACACCACTCATCCGTCAGTGGCTATGCTGTGGTGGCAGCTCACATACAAAAAGAAGAGGATTGGCAGCAGATGTTAGCTCAGGACAACTGTTCCTCAGCAAAAAAAAAAAAAAAAAGAAAGATCTAATATTAAGGAGCTAAACTACTTTAAGAAGATAGAAAAAGAATTCAAAATAAGTAGAAAAAAGGGAAATAATATATAAGACCAGAAATCAATGAAATAAAACACAAACAATAGAGAAGATCAATAAAACCAAAATTTAATATTTTTAAAAGATCAATAAAATTGATAAAACTCTACCCAGATCAAAAAATAAAGACGGAAGACACAAATTACCAGTATTTGGAATGAAAGAAGCAATGTGACTACAGATTCTGTAATTAAAACTTTATAGGAATTAAATTATATTAAATCAAAACATTCATAAAGGAATATTGTTTTAAAAAACTTTACACCAATAAATTTGACAACATAGGTGAAATGGAAAAGAATCCTTGAAAGACAGAAATGACCACAACTGGGTCAAGAAGAAACAGAAAACCTGAAAAGACATATATCAATAACAGAAATTAAATTCTTAGTTAAAAACATTCCACAAAAATCTCCAGGCCCATGAATTCATTAGTTAATTCAAGCAAACATGTAAGGAAGGAATAATATCAATCTTACACAAAATCTTTTAGAAAATATACCTGGAGGGAACAATTTCCTACTCATTTTATGAGACCAACATTACCCTGATACCAAAATCAAACAAAGACATTACAAGAAAACTTCAAACAATATCCTTCATCAACATAAATATAATAATCCTTTAAAATTAGAAATTTACAGCAACATATAAAAAGAATAATACATCATGACCAAGTAGAGTTTATCCCAAGAATACAAAGTTACTTTAGCATGTGAAGATCAATCAATACAGTTCACCACATTAACAGAAAAGAAAAGAAAAACCATATGCTAATCTCAACAAGTGCAGAAAAATATTTGACAAAATTCCAAAGCCTTTGTGATAAAAACTCTTAGCAAACTAGGAATAAATGAGACCTTTCTCAACCTGACAAAGGGCATCTTTAAAAAACTGAAAGCTACCGTCTTACTCAATAATGAAAGAAAATGATATTTTTCTCTATGATAAGCAGCAATACAAGAATACCCACTGTCACATTGAAGCTCAAAAAATATCCATCACCTGACAAGATGTCTGACATACAATCAAAAATTTCCATGCCATCTACAAGAAACTGACTTTAAATATAAGACTATATCATGGTACACAAGGCTATATCATGCTAATACTAACCCAAAGAAAGCTCAAATAGCTATATTAATATCAAACAAAGTGGTTTGAGCTCAAAGACTATTACCAGAGATACAGAATGTCACTTGATGATGAAAAAGGGGTCAAATAATCAAGAGAATATGACAAACCCGTATAGTTTTGTGTATAATAACAGAGCTTCAAAGAACATGAAACAAAAGCTGACAGAACTTCAAGGAAAAATAGACAACTCCTCGATTATAGTTGGAAATTTCAACTCTCCTGTTCAATAGTGATAGAATAAGTGGACAGAAAATCAGTAAGGCTGTAGAAGAGTTGAACAATACTATCAACAACTTGACTTAATCGCAATTGATAGAATACTACATCCAATAAAAGCTGAACACACATTCTTTTCAAGTGCACATATATGTTAATCAAGATAGATTATATTCTGGGCCATAAAACAAATTTCAATACATTTGAAAGGATTAAATACTTATACAAAGTGTGTTCTCTGACTACAATGGAATTGAATTGAATAACAGAAGGATATTTGAAAGTCCCCAAATATTTGGAAACTAAAGAACACACTTCCAACACGCGAAACAAAAAAGAAACAGACTCATAGACATAGGAATCAGACTGGTGGTTACCAGAGTGGGAAACAGTTGGGGGCAGGGGAAATGGTGACAGGGATTAAGAGGTACAAACTTCCAGTCATAAAATAAATAAGTCACAGGGACATAGTATACAGCATAAGGAGTAGTCAATAATATTGTAATAACTTTGTATGGTGACACATGGTAACTAGACTTATCGTGTTGAACATGTTATATTGTATGTAAATATCAAATCACTATGATGTACACCTGAAACTAATAGGACATTATATGTCAATTATTCTTCAATATAAATAAATAACTATGAACACACTTCTAAATAACCCATTGGTAAATAAAAATGGAAATTAGAAAGTATTTTGAATGGAACAAAAATGAAAACATAACATATTAAAACTTGTGGGAAGAAGTTAAAACAGTTTTTAGAGGGATGTTTATAATATAATATAGCACAAATACTAGAAAAGAAGACAGGTCTCAAATTAATGATCTTAGCTTTCATTTGAAGAATGGAGGGAAAAAATAACAAATGAAAAAAGAAATAATAAGGAATAATAAACATCGGAGAGGAAATCAGTGAAAAAGAAAACAGGAAAACAATAGAGAAAATCAATGAAACTAAAAGCTAGTCTTTTGAGATCAATAAAATTGATAAAACTATGTTGGACTGATGAGAAAAAAAGAGAAAAGATACAAATTACCAATTTCAGGAATGAGAGAAGTGACATCACTATAGATGCTACAGATATTAAAGAGAGAATAAGGGAATATTATGATCAACTTTATATATATTTATAAATTGGATAACTTAGGGAAATGGCAAATTCCTTCAAGGCACAAACTACTAAAGCTCATGAAAAAAATAGTTAATCTGAATAGCTCTATTTCCATTGAAGAAATGTAATTTCTTGTTAAAAACTTTTAACAAAATTAAGTTTAAGACTAACTTCAAGATTCCTTGGGGATTCCAAAGGGGTATAAGGAAATTGGGGGTGGGTTGGTAATGGGCTATCTTAATTATTGTGATAGTGATGATCATTTCATGGATGTATATATATGCTAATACTTATCAAATTGTACATTTTAAATATGTGCAGATTATTGTATGTCAATTATACCTCAATAAAGCTGTTAAAAATCACCAGAAGTTATATCTTTTGCAACAATTTATAGTTTTGGTGAAAAATTTTAGATGATTGCTTAAAAATATGAGAGAAGGTAAAAAGTGTTTCAAAAAAACCAGCCCATTCCCCAGCAAAACATATTGCCCCACCTCCCCAACCTCTCCCAACAGATAATTCTGGAACAGCTACATCTTCTGACTAACATGGTTTAACATCTTTTTTTGAGCAGATTGCACCAATCTGTATAATGCTAGAGTCTGTGAATAGCCTTTTCATAACAAACAACAGTTTTATAATAAACATAAACTCCCATGATTTATTATGGCTCAATTTCTGACCTCCACTTTTGCCCCCTTTCTTATTATAAAGATCATATATTTCCTTTAACCTAATAACTGCCAAAGACTGGCTAGCTGGATTAGCAAAACTCACCAGATGGCTGGGGTTTATGGAGATTCCGCTGACTCAGTTTGCAGCTGGTGTATCTTGGAGGCTCTTTGAAAATGAAGACCTCACCGAGGAATCTGCTCCTCCCCAGTATTTACCATTCGAAGCCTCTTCAGAGGCTCTTGTGAATAGTAAAAAAGCCACAGATTTTCAAAACAGATGACTCCAAGTGTGAAGGTAGTTTAAAATTTCTGGGCACCATGAAAAGTATGTCTGCTTACTGCAGGAAAGTTTTACGAGAAGAAAAAAGACATCTTCATTCAAAAGTTCCTTGTACTGTATCTGTGCCTATGTAGAAAATGTTTCCAAAAGAAGCATTTAAAATACTACTTCTGGGGCCGGCCCCCTGGCTGAGTGGTTAAGTTCACGTGCTCTGCTTCAGCAGCCCAGGGTTTCACCGGTTCGGATCCTGGGCGCGGGCATGGCACCGCTCATTAAGCCATGCTGAGGCTGCGTCCCACATGCCACAACTAGAAGGACCCACAACTAAGATTATACAACTATGTACCAGGGGGCTTTGGGGAGAAAAAGGAAAAATAAAACCTTTAAAATACTACTTCTTATATTGTTTAGTCTAACATAACTAATGTTTACAGTAACACGTGTATGTTTTGTTTCATTTTCATAATCAATTCTGTAAGGTATGAAATGGTTCTTCAGGAATGACATTCTTATTTATAATAATATGCCTATAGAGCAGAAGGATTTTACTTACAGACTCGACTTTCAACTGTCAGCCTAGAACAAAATTTGTGTGGTTGATTCTGTTCTAGAGGAGAGTTTAGATAAGCTCTAAGTAAAGATATCACTGTGCCTCAGTTTTCACGTCAATAAAAGATTAAATTAATTCCAATATTCCTTCCAAACCACAGTGCTCAATTTATCATTTTCCAGATTGGTACCTCTGTGTTTAGCGGTTTCTCACCCTTCACATTTCAGTTCTCCTTCCCTTTGCTTGTATTTGCCTTTAATTGTACTTGCATTACTCACTTTTGCTGCATTTCATAAATACTCTCCTCCTGAATCCACTAGCTTTCTTCTCTCTCATATTCCTTCCTATTGTAATACCTACAAATAGAAAAACTGGTTAAAATTTTAAATTGCTTTTTCTTTTCAATGAACACCTCCGCTTCCTGTTAGTATATCATTACTCTTATCCTGTTGAAATAACCAGACCAAGCCTAGTCAAGTTTTATTACAACATGCTAAAAACACATATTACAGATCACTAACGTCACTACCACTGTCACTAATGCTACCACTGACACAAATCACTAACCCTATTCAAAATTTGTTGTAAAGCTATGATAATCCAGAGAGTATGGTACTGGCGTAAAGAGAGATGGCTACATTAATGGAACAGAATAGACATTTCAGAAATACATCCATACATATATGACAGAGGTATAAAAGCAATTCAGCAGAGAAAACAGTTTTCAACAAATGGTGCTGGAACACTTGGATATCTATGAGCAAAAATATGAACTTCAATCCACATCTCACACAATATACAAAAATTAAGTCAAAATGGGTTATGGGCCTAAATGTAGAACTTCAAACTATTAATCTTTGACAAGAAAATTGGACAAAATCTTCTGTGACCTTGGAGTTGGGCAAAGATTCTTAGGTATGACACCTGAAAACACAATCTATCAAAGAAAAAAACTGATAAATAGAACTTCATCAAAATTAAGACCTTCTGCTCTGAAAGACACAATCAAGAGAATGACAAGCAACCCACAACTCGGAGAAAATATTTGTAAATCATATATCTGATAAAGGACTCATATTCAGAATATATAAAGTACTCTCAAGGTTTAATAATAAGAATTTAGTTGGCCCACTAAGAAAATGGGCAATAGATTCAAACGGCCTCTATAGCAAAGAATATATACAATCGACAAATAAGCACATGAAAAGCAGCTCAGCATCATTACTCGTTAGGGAAGTGAAAATTAAAACCACAATGAGATAGTACAACACACCTATTAGTGTATCCGAAATTTCAAAGACTGACCACACCAAGTTTGTCTAGGATGTGGAGCAACTGAAATTCTCTTATATAGCTAGTGGGACTATAAAATGGTACAACCGCACTGGAAAACATTTCAGCAGTTTCTTAAAAAGTTAGCCTACAGCTACCATGTGACTCAGCCATTCTGCTCCTAATTATTTACCTAAGAAAAATGAAAGCATATCTCCATACAAAGACTTGTCAATAAATGTTCATAGATGCTTTATTTGCACCTGGAAAAAACCCAAATGTCTAAACGTGAGTGGATAAACAAATTGTGGCATACCATGAAATACTGCTTAGCAAGAAAGGAGAATGAATTATTGACACACACCACAGCATGGATGAATCTCTAATTCAGGACACAATGCAAAATGAAAATACGGGTCCCTTTGTTTGTAAATTATTAAGAATTTCAAAACAGTGACAATAGAGCACTAACCCAAGTGCTGGGCCCTTTGACGCACGGGTGCTGTGGGACTGTACAGATCCCATGCCCACGAGGCCGGACCTGCTCAAAATAATTATCCTGAATGAAATAAGCCTGACAGAGAAGAGTACATCATGTATGACTTTATTCACATAAAATTACTGAAAACACAAACTAATCTGGAGTGATGGAAAGCTGACCAGGGGTTGACTGGGGACATGGTGGGGTGGGGCAGGGTAGGAGGGAGGGATTAAAAAGGAGTACAGGGAAACTTTTTGGGATGACAGATATGTTCACTATTTTGACTGTGGTGAACATTTCACAGTTGATACATATGTCAAAATTTATTAAATTGTATACTTTGAATACATGTGGTTTACTGTATGTCAATTATACTCAATAAAGCTATCAAAAACTGCAAAACATTAATTGGCCTTTGAGAAACATTTTTTAAAATATGGTTCATGATTTCTTCCTTTTTTTTTTTTTTTTACCCTAAGGAAGATTTGTCCTGAGCTAACATCTGTTGCCAGCCTTCCCCTTTTTTGTATGTGAGTTGTGGCCACAGCATGGCCACTGATGAGTGGTGTAGGTCCACACCCTGGCGGAACCCAAACCAGGCTGATGAAGTGGAGTGTGCTGAACTTAACCACTAGGCCAATGGGGCTGGCCAAGTTCATGATTTCTGATATGCAATTCTTCCTCACAGACAAAACATACACAAGTGTAAGTTAAGTAAAAGCAAAAGACAATACATAATTAACTGCTAAAATGAATGACACACTATCAGTACAAACTATTGGAGCTGGGGAAGAAAAAGGATCAATATGAGCGGAAGTGGTCAGGGAAAGCCTCTTTGAAAGAGTTGGCAGTTAATGCAGCCTTGAAGGAGAATGAGATTTATACAGACAAGAAACAAGGGAAAATAGCTATTTGGGAGGGGTGAAAAGAATGGAGATTTGGACTAAAGGCTATCCCGATCGGTTTATGGACTGCGGACAGTTTACTTGGTTGCATCGTTGTATTTCGGTGACACTACTTAAGAAGAGATGAGGTCCAACGGGCTCCCCTGGGCTCAGGTTGTAGTAGAGAGCTCCAAAGGCAAGCTAAGTGGTCAGTTTTTATCCTAAAGGCAAGGACTAATCTGTAGATTGATAAAATAATAAGATAATTCAAAAAGTCAAAAAAGGTTGCATGCAAAATGCTGTTCCAAACTTTCTTTGCTTTCAGGACACCTTACTTTCAATCAGGCTGCCTACTTGAACTTTCTTCTCCCTACCTCAAAATATCTCTATCTCCATATCCTTTATTCCTGTCTCAGAAACAAGTGTCTTTTTCTCTTTTCGAAACCTAATTCCTCCATCTATCTTCTTGATTCCTTACTCTCCCAAAATCACAGGGATCTTGCTTCACAAAATAGCCCATCTCACAGAAGAAATCCATCTTTCCCTACCTTGTGGCACCTTCGTTTCAGCAAATAAACAAAAACCTTATTCTGACTCTGTTGTGTCTCAAGATTTCTTCTTATTTATTCCCCTCTTCACACTGAAACTGACCGCCAACCTAGCTCTGTCCTTTATTACTTCTCTCCTAGATGACAACTGATCTCATTTTCTGCATCCCCTCAAGGCAATCCATTCAACACTCTGCTGCCAAACTAACCTTTGGAATGAGATTCCTTTAACTGATTTTTGTCCTCACAAGTCTTCGGAAGCTCACGGCTGCCTTTTAAAATAGAGTGGTTCTCAACATGTTTCTATTCTAGCTTTCTCCTAATACTTCCAAGATTTAGTTAAACTGCACAATTTGCTTTTCCTCAAGCTTCTTGGTTTTTCCTGCCCTCGTGTTCATGAAGAGCCCTTAGCCTGCAACAGCCTCTCAAAATCTGTCAGAATCATACTCATTCTTCAAGTATTCAAAAGGGATGTCTTGCATGAAACTTTATGGATCCTCCAAACAAGTTACATCTTCTGACAGCTCTCAAACCCCCGTTGCACTTTGCGATTTACTTTTCTTTTTTTTTTTAGGTGAGGAGAGTGGCCTTGAGCTAACATCTGTTGCCAATCTTCCTATTTTCTTTTTTTTCTCCCCAAAGCCCGAGTACATAGGTGTATATCCTAGTTGTAGGTCATTCTAGTTCCTCTATCTGGGATGCTGCCACACCATGGCTTGATGAGTGGTGTGCCCAGGATCCGGACCAGCGAACCCCCAGCCACCTAAGTGAAGTGCACAAACTTAAGCTCTTGGCCACCAGGCCAGCCCCCACTTTTCAAATTTATTTTACCCTGTGGTTGACAATAGACTTTGGACTTTGGAGTCAGGCAGAATTTCAAGATCACTACTTATTAGCTTGTGATCTTGGGCTAGTTACTTAACTTCTCCACACTTCAATTATTTTATTGGTAAAATGTGCATAATAATAGCCACCTGTAAAGAGCATTGTGTGGATTAAATCAGCTGAAGCACCTGGAACATGAATGATGGTATGTTACTAACATATCTTGGAAGACACGTATTTGTATGATTTTCTTATCCACCGTAAAGCACTGTCAGCTTCATGAGGACAGGCCCCATTTTTCATTCATTTTGGTATCAACTATTTGTATAGTAAATTCTTCACTTTTTAAAGAGACAGGTTTACAAGTCTGTGGCATGTTATTTATTCCTAGGATATTTTTTAAAATGTTACATTCAACTTTGTAAAAAACATAGTCATTGTAAAAATGAGTTACACCTCATGTCACATTCAATGTTTTTGAAAAAATAATTGGAGGAGAAATCATTAACTGCAATATACAAATCCATTCTGTCACAATATTTGGGTTTTATGCGAAATATATCACTAATATTATAAATTTAACACTTAAAATATTTACTGTTCATGACATTTTAATATCAACTCTAAGTAATAATTTTTAAACAAAGAAATGCATCCATTTTCTGTGTTTAGTATAATGAGTTTTGACAAATGGATATACCTGTGTAACACCTAAATCAACAAATAGAACATTTACATTGCCTCCCAAAATTCCTGTGTCTATTTCCAGTCTATTGTCTCCACACACATCCCCAGCCCCAGGCAACAACATCTCTGTTTTTGTCACTATGGATTAGATTTTCTTTTTCTAGAGTTTCATACAAATGTAATCACACCCTCTGGAATCTTTTGTGTCCATCTTCTTTGGTTGGCTCAGCATAAAGGTTATGAGATTCATTTATGTTGCATGTACAGTAGTTTGTTCCTTTCACTACTGAGTAATATTCCAGTATGAGTATACTACAAATTCTTCATCCATTCACATGTTGATGGACACATAGACTATTGGCAGTTTGAGGTTACTATGAATAAAGCTGCAGTGAACACTTGTGTCCAAGTCTGTGTGGACCTATTTTCGTTCTCTTGGTTAAATACCTAGGAATGAAATTGCTGGGTCATGTGGTAAGCAAGCATATGTTGATCTTTTCAAGAAATTGCCAAATTGTTTTCCAAAGCGGTATTCTCTTTAGCCACGTATGAGAATGCCACTTGTTCCACTTCCTTGCCAACATTTTAAAATATTAGATGTAATGATATATCACTGTGGGTTCAATTTGCATTTCTCTAATAAGATTCAGTACCTTTGCATGTGCTATTGCTATTTGCGTATCTTCTTTGTGAAGTGTCTATTTGAATCTTTTGCTGATTTTTAAAAATCAGGTTGTTTTATCATTGAGTTGTAAGGATTCTTTACGTATGCTAGATAAAGTTCCTTGTCAGATACACGTATTGTGAATTTTTCACTTTTTTAATGCTGCCTTTGAGAGAACAGAAGTTTTACTTTTTTTTTTTTTTTGAGGAAGATTAGCCCTGAGCTAACATCCACTGCCAATCTTCCTCTTTTTGCTGAGGAAGACTGGCCCTGAGCTAACATCTGTGCCCATCTTCCTCCACTTTATGTGGGATGCCTGCCACAGCATGGCTTGATAAACGGTGTGTAGGTCCATGCTGGGGATCCGAACCAGCAAATTCCGTGCCGCCAAAGCAGAGTGTGTGAACTTCACTGTGTCACTAGGCAGACCCCCAGAAGTTTTACATTTTGCTGAAGTTCCCTCTGTCTTTTCCTTTCTTTTATGATGAATGTTTTCTTTTTGTCATTGTACCTAAGAAATCTTTCCCTTCCCCAAGGTCACAAGATTCTGATGTTTTCTTCTACAGGTTTTACAATTTTAGACCTTATGTTTAGGTCTATGATCCATATCAAGTTAATATTTGTCTATATATTAGTATATGTCTATGGTGTAAGGCGAGGATCAAGTCCATTTTTTTAATGTGGGTAGCCAGTTGTTTCAGCACTGTTTGTTGAAAAGTCTTACCCTGGCATCTTTGTTGAAACTCAGTTGACCATATACACATAGGCCTGGACTCTATTCTGTTTCATTGATCCATGTGTCTATCCTTATGCCACCACACCATCTCGAAAACCGTAGTTTTACATTTAGTCTTGAAAACAGGTATGGATGTGCTCCCACTTTGCTTTCATATGCATTTCTGTATAAATCTTACTTACTTGGCAAATGAAAAAAAATATTCTGCTGGGATTTGGGGAGAACTGATATTTTAACAACATTGAGTCTTCCAATTCATGAACATGGAATAGCTATTTATTTAGATCTTTAGTGTCTCTTAGTGATTTACAGTTTTCAGCGTACAGGTCTTGGACACGTTTTGTTAAATTTATGCCTCTATATTTCATGTTTTCGGATGCCAATGAACATTATATGGTTTTATCTTAAATTTCAATTTCCAGCTGTTCTTTTCTCATAGGCAGAAAACGATGAACTTTTATTACACTGACCTTGTCTTCTGCAACTGGTTCTAGTAGCTATTTTGTGGATTCCTTAGGATTTTCTAATTGTACAATGTCATTTGCAAATAAATAATTTCACTTCTTCCTTGCCAATTTAAATGCCTTTTTAAAATAGCGGTTCATAGTTTTCATCAAATCTGCACAATTTTCAGCCATTCTTTCTTTCCCAGGCGCGTCTCAGGACTCCCCCCCCCCCCCCCCCCCCATGCCTTCCTCAAAATTAAGTTCGCTGGATCAGGTGGTAGCGCCGTCTGGGCCAGGTGCCCGGAGCCCGGATCCGGACCCGCAAGGACCATGTGTTCCTTTTTCCCCTTTGGTGCGCTCTCCCACCCTCTAGTCCGCATGGGGATGACTCCATACTCCGAGGAGCTCCCGCACTCGTGTCTTTGTGGTCGTCCAGTGGTCGTCCCCCGGCCGTGGCCAGGCTCCGGTTCCAGGACAACGGCCTAACAAGCAGATCGCTTTCGTTGGCTTGCGCAGAATTTCTTTGCTGGATCAAGGGAGATCCGGGTTGCCAGAGCAGTGCTAACACGCTGATTTCGGGTAACTCAGTTTCAGGCCTGTACGTGTTTTACACGAATGACTTCACTTAAATCTCACAACAACCTCATAACGTAGGTTTTTAAAATTAACTCCACTGAGGAAACTGAGGCATAGAAAGCTTTAGTTGCCCAAGTTCACACAGCTAATAAGACTGGCGGAGTCAGGAATCTGAGGTTTGAATTTCAGTAATCTGATTCCAGAGCCTGCCTTAACTGTGTGCTTTAACGGGAAACAGCTATTAGGAGAAAGCATGGGTATCTGGAGGAAGAGAAAAAAGAGAAAAGAGAGTGGAGAACAGTGGGGTACTACCTTTCCTGCGGGAAAGGGTTTTTTTAGCTTTATATCTGTAGATTGCGTATATCTGTTCAAACTTTTCTCCTTTCATATCTTGTCATGTCCTCTTTCCTCCAGCTTTCGTCTAACATCGAACATTCTGCGCTGCACTGAAATCCATGCCCTTAGAACACGGGCTCCACTGGAACCTACACAACGGGGATAATCCTATTGTTCTCCCCCCGCCCCCTCGCCCCACGCCCCTATGGCCGGTAAAAGTGAAACAGGGTGAAGAGGGCGCTTCTTCCCCAGAAGCTTCTAAGAATGAGTCTTTGGCGGGAAGATCCCACCACCTGTCTCCGCATCCAGAAACGACTTAATAAAAGGCTGGGCGGGGCAGGGCCACGCCATGTCCAGGTGTGTTCCGTCTGTCCCAACTCCCTGCACCAGCCAGGCGCACGCGGCCAGGGCACCGGGCGTCCCTAACAGGCGGCTCGCCCAGCTAGCGAGGCCAGCAGTTTTCCGTAGGAGCGGAAACCGCACCGCCGCCTTGAAATCGCACGCGGGGCTCCGGGCCCCCGCTCCCCGCGCCCGGGCCGGCGGCCGGGTCCCCGCGCGGCGCGCGCTCCCGAGGGCCGGGGGCGGGGCGGGCGGGGCG